>NC_056550.1:8475000-8560000 GCF_910596095.1 Thunnus maccoyii | reverse complement strand
GGAATAATAAATTGTGTCTGACATGCTTTCTCCACAAAAAATGTTCAGATACCTTGTCAAAATCTTTCAAACTACAGCTCCTCCTTCTCCTTTATTGAAAACAGAATCTATAAATGTACAAAGTCATTTCATTTCAACAGTTTAACTGTTGGACTCAAGATGTCTCCTACTTCACGGAAAAGTCCACTTTCAGTTAACAGGCACTGGAGGTTTCGAGTTTTCACGTCACACTTGTGTTACTATATACTGGCCCTTGATTGGTTCCAAACTAGTTGTGATGTCACAAATCATGCTCATAGGTACGCGCCTTAAACTGAGATTTAACGTGAGCTCAGAGAAACTCTTAAGCAGATGAATGTGAAAACAAACTCACATACATCATCCTGCACAGTGAAACTCAAATATTCAACTGAAGGAACAAGAAGAAAAACACATTTTAGACCGGAGGGAGACTTTAATAATGTTTATGCCAATAAAACAAATTTGAATTTGGAACATGCTGAATAGTAAAAAGGACAGAGGAGTGAGGTCTTCTCCAGCTCAAGGCTGCCACCTGTAGGAGAAGGCTGATGCTCACCATCCCGGAGGTTTGCTGTCATATTTTTCATTTTTATATCTTATTATACAGAGACAGACTGTTTTTATCGTTGTCTATCCATCCTACTTATGAGACATAACTGTGCATTGTGTCAATCATCAGGATGCCTTCATCTGTCCTTCTGGCCAATCCCCTGTTTTCTCCGGTCTTTTCTCCCATCTCATACATCACCACTCCCTCCTCTCTCTACTCATCCCTCCAAACCGTCATGTTTTAAACATTTTTCTTCATCTCTTCTCTCTCTCATGCCTTCTTCTACCTCTGCATTTGGTTATACTCTTGCTCTTTTCTGTTTTGCCCTTCTGCTGTTTGTCACTTACTTCTGCTTCCTCTGTCTCTCTATCTGTATGTATAACCTGTAGCTCTCTTTCTCTCTCTTCACTGTATAGCTTTACCATTACTCTTCAGTAAAAGATCCCCTCCAGACATGAATTAAGATACTAAAATACTCTGCTTGGAACAATAATGTGTGTCTGATATCATTTTTCCACAAAGAAAAATTACTGCTTTAAAATCCTTAAAAATACACATACTCCCTCTTGCGCTAAAAAATCAAGACTCTATGAATACGCAATTATTTTTCATTTCAGAAGTTTAACAGCAGGACACAAGATGTGTCCTTCTTCACTGTAAAGTTCATTCTCAGTGTTTGTGCACTGGAGGCTTCAAGTTTCCACATCACACTTGTGTAAGTTGAATATTGGACCAGGATTGGCTTCAATACTAGTTATGATGTCATAAATCGTGCTCATAGGCCCGCCCCTTAAAATCCGATTTTCAATGAGCTCAGAGAAACTTTCCACTTTCAGCAGACGAAAGTGAAAACAGCCTCCTAGTGTCAAACTCTGTATATAGTTCATTCTGCACAGTGAAACCTAAACATTGTGGGAACAAGAAGAAAAACAAATTTTTGAGTGGAGGGGGACTTACAATCTGCTCATTATATGACACTTTCTATCTTTAGATTCTTGATTTGAAAAAGAAAAAACTCCGCAACAACAACAAAAAAAACCTTTGACGTAAAAAGAGGAGAAAGAGGAGTGGGGTGGAATCCCATCCAATGCGGGGAACATGCAGTAGATGCATGTTCAAAGATGGCAAATATAGCACTTGTTGAGCTACAACACGGAGAAACAGAGTTGAACATTAAGCAATTAAAGTGCATAACATAGTATTAAGAGTTTCAGATAGAGTGTGAAAGTGTTTGGAGTGGAGATTGTGAATCAAAGGAAATGAAGCAGCGAACATGAGGTGCAGAACAGAAGTAGGAGGACCAGAATTAGGTCATCAATTAAACACGGACAAATACACAAGTACAGTTCATTACACAGGCATTTAGGTGCTGTTTCCTCTCAGTACTGAGAACAAAAAGGAGAAATAAAGAAAATTGGGAAGAGGAGGAGGATTAGTCAGTGATTAATTCCTGAGAGTAACAGTCCCGTTTCATGCAGCACAGTCACCACAGAAAGAGAAAAAACATTGATACTAAAACCCAGTATCTTTGACATTAGACATCCCACTTTCTCCCAAAAAGGCTGAATATATTGGCAATACCAAAATATGTGGCCATGGTCAGCCAGTGCCAGTGGGTCCCAGTGAATTTAGATGTCTGCTTGGAAATTTCAAATTAGATTTTGCAACAAAAACCTCTCCATGTCAATGATTTGGTAAGTATACTAAGAGTTATCCAGACTAGACACATTTCATCATGTATTTCCATCCTTTTCTCAATTTACTGAGTTTTTATTAATTGAGGTGATACCCTTGTATCCTTTGCTGTTGTTATATTCACCATTATAAGCATATATAAACATCTGGGTAAATTTCTGATAGATTCCTCAATTGTGACCTCTGATCTCTTGGTCCTTTTGTAAGATCTCAATAGCATAAGATCTTAAAAACAACACATTTTACACACATGTATACACTGTTCCTCGATTACTATTGTGTGAAATGTTTTATGTAAACATCTGGAGCCCTTCAGTTCAATGTGGCCCTCTGCCTGTGATTTAGATCATGTAGATTAATGACTTAAATGGGCAACTGATTAATGAAAGGCTGCCATGGATCCATAAAGCTTATCTACTTGTTGCTGTCTCTGTTTGATTGTTTTGGCACTTTCCATTGAAAAAACAATCTATACCGTGTTTAAAGCAATAATTTGACATTTTGGGAAATATACTTATTTGCTTGCTTAGTTTTATGAGACTTCCACTAAATATGAATCTACAGCCAGGAGGCAGTTAGCTTAGCCTAAAGACTGGAAACAGTGTTGAACAGTGGTATACATACAGCCTGGCTAAGATAAGAAGACAATTCTATTACCCATTTTGTGAAGGGAAGTTAAAGCTTTTAGGGGAACATCACATTGTTAATTCTGAGAAACAGCATCACTAACAGTATCACTGGTGTGATGTAAAAAGGTTACCAATCATCATTTGTTTATGGTAATCATACCGAGACATTACAATCCATTTAAAGAGCATATGTTGAGCTTCAAACACAGAAACCCTCCTCTGTCTCCTCCATCTTGCTCCTCCTGCTCCTCCTCTCTTCCTCCCTACAATATGTGGAGCAGAATGACTAATGATCATTCGTTCTGTCACACGCCAGAGACTTTCTTTCCCTGCAGCCACATCCAAAATTAGCAGACACACACGAATAAACACACACAGATGAACAAACACCCAAATATTCATGCACAAACATGAAGTCACACACACATGCCATAGACACAAGAGGGGCAGCTCCACCAGAACACATTGATCTCTATAACACTATGAACAAGACAGAGGATGTCATTGGTTTAAATGATTTCTGTCTGGTCTTGTATGGTTGCTTGTCCTGGGCAGAGAAACTGTCCAGCAACAGAAGGGTCAAAGGTCAAAAAAGAGAGAATTTCCCTTTATGAGAACATCTCTCTTTCACTCCCTGACACACTTATGAAGCTAAATAAAGACACAACATTTGATCTGTGATGCTCTTGACCACTAGCCATATGAACCTTGATTCTGTTCTCTGAGCAGCAGCTCCCTCTGCTGGATATGAGCCGCTACTACAGATTTCTGTCACACACTACTGACTTCATTTCATGTATTGATCAACTGCAGTGGGAGTTCACATCTTTCTCTTGCCACCTCCAGCTGGAAGGTATTCAGATTCTTGCTCAAGGACACTTCAGCAGGACAGAAGCTTACTGCCATGGGACTGAGGAGGAGAAATCCTGTTCTTGTCTGTTGTCCAACTCTGATATTCAAGACAAACTTACCAGCATGAATCTCCTAAAGAATGTTTCACACAAGCCCAGATAACTCATAAATTAAATGATCAAACTTTTATAATGACGGCTGGATTTGTAAAAGCTCAAAAAGAAAAAGGTTTTGTTTTGCAGATCTGTTTGGCTCACAGCTGTTTAAACAGGGAAAAAAATCTGTCTGACTGAATGTGGTTGCTTCCTGTTTTTTACAAAGGAGCTCTGATCTAAACCAAGACAAAGTTCTTCTTCCATCTAAATATGTAACAGCAGAAATAGCAACAGCAACCGCAGCAGACACATCAACAACACATGTACATGGAGGCGGCAGACAAATATGTAAAAGATTTATTGAGTACTGATGGGTAGAATGCTGAGCACAAACAGACTGTTTTGGGAAAGTCCAGTATCTCACGTAAACCAAAATTATACAGCATATTCATAATGAAGCAAAATTTATTTATTTTTTGCACCAATACTCTCACAAATTAGCATGTTTTGGAGGAGGATATAAGTAGCATTTTGATAGGTTGAGCAATACTTTTTCTTACTATAAATAGTGGAATTAAACACTGAAAGAGCTGCATCCAATCCTTGTTAACCATTAGATCTCCTAATACTGAACAAAAGATCATTTTCCTCTGAAACCAAGCAAGTGTGGTCAGAAGAATCAGGGCAATGAGCTAAATTGTGTCCGTTCGCTTGTTGAATCCTTGGGTTATACACCAATGAGCCATAACATTAAAACCACCTGCCTAATATTGTGTAGGTCCCCCTTGTGGTGCTAAAACAGCTGTAACCCGTGGAGGCATGGACTCCATAAGACCTCTGAAGGTGTTCTCTGCTATCTGGCAACAAGATGTTAGCAGCAGATCCTTTAAGTCCTGTAAGTTGCAAGGTGGGGCCTCCATGGATCAGACTTGTTTTTCCAGCACATTCAGATTGAGATCTGGGGAATTTGGAGGCCTTGAACTCTTTGTCATGTTCCTAAACCATTCCTGAACAATTTTTGCAGTATGGCATGGCACATTATCCTGCTGAAAGGGGCCACTGCCATCAGGGAATACTGTTGCTATGAAGGAATGTACTTTGTCTTCAACAATGTTTAAGTAGGTGGTACGTGTCAAAGTAACATCCACATGAATGCCAGGACCCAAGGTTTCCCAGCAGAACATTGCCCAGAGCATCACAAGGCCTCTGCTGGATTGCCTTATTCCCATAGTGCATCCTGTTGCCGTCTCTTCCCCAGGTAAACGACACACACACACCGGGCTGTCCACCTTCTTCCATTGCTCCATGGTCCAGTTCTGACACTCATGTGCCTATTTTAGGTGTTTTTAGTGGTGGACAGTGGTCAGCATGGGCACTCTGACCGGTCTGCAGCTATGCAGCCCCATACGCAGCAAGCTGTGATGCATTGTGTGTCCTGACATCTGTCCATCATAGTCAGCATTAACTTTACACAGTAATAACAGCACAGTAATTTGTGCTACAGTGGCTCCTCTGGGGGATCGGATCAGATGGGCTAGTCTTCATGCCTCACACACAATGAGTGTGAGGCGTGTGACCTTGTCACAGGTTCACCAGTTGTCCTTCCTTGGACAACTTTTGGTCGGTACTGACCACTGCATACCAGAACACCCCACATGACCTGTCGTTTTGGAGATGCATTTTGGAGATTACGCTTGCCCATTTTTCTTGCTTCCAACAAATCAACTTCTAGAACTGACTGTTCATTTGCTGCCTAATATATCCCATCCCTTGACAGGTGCTGTTATAATGAGATAATAAATGTTATTCATTTCACCTGTCAGTGGTTTTAATGTTGTGGCTTATCAGTGTATGCACAGACTTTGCATCAAAAGCTGATTAACCACCAAACCTTCATGCAATAATGTCACCAGCAAAAAGGCCAAATCGAGCTCACTGTACTGCACTTCTAGTTTGGACTTTTAAATAGAATTACTAAAGCTCGTAAACTTTTAATTTTCCACAAATATCATCTGATCTCTGCAAAATATAGAGTAGATATACATATATACAGCATAGTATTTTTACACAATCTAATTCTCTCCCTCTTACATCATCCTGACATTTCACAGTAAGCAGTCACATAAGTGTTCAGCCTAAAATAGTCTTTATGAAGCTGTTTCTGATTAAACTCTTAGCAGAGAGGAAAATCAACATTATCACATACTGTAGCTGGATTTAGAAAAGACAAAATCTTGTGTGTTTTAAACTATTCAAAGTGTCATTATGCAGGATTCATTTTCTCCAATGTGCAGTTTAAAGTAAAACTATTTATTATTTATTACTATGCTGGTTTCAAGGAACACTTGTTTCATGATGAGATAACCAGTTTGGAAGATTCTGCTAGTTAGTTTATTTGACTCCCATGAAGCAAAAGCCAGGACAATATTCTGCCTCTGCAGTGAATTATTTGTCTTAAAGGAATGGTTTGACAATTGGGGAAAAACACTTACTATATATGCTTTCTTGCCAAGAGGTCGATGAGAAGATGAATACTACTCTCATGTCTGTATGGTAAATAAGTAGCTGGAGCTAGCAGCTGGCTAACTTAGCTTACAATAAAGACTGGAAGCACAGGCGAAAAGTTAGAAAAGTAAACCTAAATTAACAAAATCTGCCCTCTAAAAGACATAATCTGGCACATAATCTCCCGTAAAACAGCAAATTGTCATTTTTACAGTTCTATGGATCAAGAAAACAACATTTAACATATTTATTAGTGAACTTTAGAGGTGCCAGTAGATGGATTTTGATAACTTTGGACAGAGCCAGGCTAGCTGTTTCCCTGTTTCCAATATTTTAAGCTAAACTAATCAACTTCTGGATGTAGCTTCATATTAACCTAATTCTAAACAAGAGCAAATGAGCAAATTTCCCCAAAAATTTAATTAGTTTGAGAAATGTAATTTAATCATTAAAGGTTCCCTGTGGAGTTTTTGACCTCTAGTAGTGCTATGGAGCATGTTCTTTTGAGCAGGTCCCTCATGCACATGAGTGACGTGATACACAGTCCTACCAATTGTTTCACACTGTTCCACTGATCTACAGGTGGCTGTAATGTGCCGAGAGACAATGTGCCAGCAAAGGCAGAGAAGAAGAAGACTGCAAGCTAATAAACATGGATGTAAACAATGCAGGATTTTAAATACTTTAAAAAATCTGTTTTATGAGGTGGGAGATGGATTCAACACTTTGTACATCACAATGATACACACAATGAGTTTTGATGAGTAAAAGTGAATGTAAACCTGACTTTTTTTTTTGTTTAAAAGAAAATGCCACAGTGCACCTTTAAGTAGCCTATTGGTTAAAGATGCATTTCTTTGGAAAGTGGGATCTTCTTTCAAAAAGGCCCTGTAGTATTTTTCAGAGAGAGAGAAAGAGAGGGAAAGAGACTTTTCATGTCCTTTAATGACACATCTGACCAAAAATAACTCAAAACACCTTCAAACCCAGCTCACTGAGAGAGAGACACAGCGAGGAGAGAGGCCTCAGGCAATATGGCACCATCAGCACAGCGGGACATGCATACAGTAATGAGGTTAGCTCCCAAATGGCACCCCACCATTCTTCAAACGGCGCCAACTTTAGGCTCCAGTCAAGCCGTCACCTACATAATGTAGTGCACTTCATGGCTTCAACACTGACGCCTGTTTTTCTTCATAATGTATAAACTCTGCTATTGCCCCGCTGTGACAGAAGATTCTCTTATCACTGAAAAATTCATCAAATTCACAAGAAACTGTGGGGAAACTAAGAACATGGGGAGGCTACTGGGTGCTGCTTCTGTGTTGGATAAAAATAAATAAATAAAGGAGACTGGTGCTCTCTGGTCAGTTCCTCTAAGTAAAGCTACAAAAGATCTGAATCTAATACTTTCTAGAAATTTTTACATGAATGAAAATAAAAGCTCTTCAATACCTTGAGTTCATTTCATTCTCTATATTTACAACTTTCATCCTTACTGTTTCTTACATTCACTCTTTTCTCAGCTATTAACACTGATCAGAAACAGGCAGACATTTTGGCACTAATTGTTTTTTCCCCTCATATCCCACATCATTAGTTAAACACAGACACCGTTCAGAGGGACACAAAGGGGTCCTGGGAACACAAACACAGCCATTATCACCCTACCTCATCTGGTAAATTCATGCCAACAATTTGTTCTCTTTTTAGCCATCAGAGGGTGCAAGAAGTGATATGAAACTCACTGAACAGACAAAAGAGAATTTAACATTTACTGTAACTAAACAGGACAGGGAGCAGCAGCTGCCAGTAATGATGCAGAAAAGTTGATCATAGCAAGCAGATGATCATAATAACTGCATGACGGTTTAATATAATTCATTTCTGAGTTATTTTTTTTAGATATACTACATAAGGCTAACAAGAAAAATATTCTTTATTATTGAAAATAAACACCCGACCCTAATTGGACAACAACTGAAGCTTTTTCAGTTCCGATTAAACAAACAAGCTGAATGGAGGCAAACCAGAGAGATTTGATAGCCTTTAAAAATTAAGGATTTTTGAGACTCCAATAAACTCAAACTTTACAACTCAAAGAAATAGTATATCCTCATTAAACATCTTGGACCACTTGTGAATGTAATTAAAGGAAAACTGTAATTAATTTAATTTTAATTTCATTTTAAAGTGAAATGAAAAATACATTCTCCAAGTACCTAATCCTGTGTCCCTGTGTTAATTGTTCAGTTATCTCTTGATATATGCCAAATATATCTCAAAAATGTATTTTGTGTTTATATTAAAGTTCCTTTCAATTCTCCTCCTGAAAAATGTTAAAACATTAACTGGGGTGGGCGGATTGATACCTAAGGTAAGGTACTGATACTAGCATCAATAGTATCGATACCAAAATTTAAAAAAAAAGGATCATGTTAGATTATGTACATGAACATTCTCTCTCGTGTCTTAACTGTCTTTTTTTTGCCACTTGGGGGCAGTGTAAACAAGTTGTGAACACAACATGAAGTATCATCACCTTTTAAAGGACCAGTGTGTAAGATTTAGTGGCATCTAGTGGTGAGGTTGCAGATTGCAACCAACTGAATAATCTTCCCCTCACCCTCCCCTTCAAAGCTTGTAGGAGAGCCTACGGTGGCTGCGAAACTCCCAAAAAACATGAAAGGCCCTCTCTAGAGTCAGTGTTTGGTTTGTCCATTCTGGGCTACTGTAGAAACATGGTGGTGCAACATGGTGGGCTCTGAGGAAGAGGACCCGCTCCCTATGTAGCTATAGAGGGCTCATTCTAAGGTAACGAAAACACAATCATTCTTATTTTATACACCAATTAAAACATACTTATGAATATAATATAACATTTCCGTAAAGTCTGTTCCGCTAGATGCCACTAAATCTTACACACTGGTCCTTTAAGTAGATATGTTAAACTGGTTAGCAAACAGTTGCTTATATACAGTATATTATACATGCAGTTACGGAGCAACACCAGCTAGTTGCTAACTGTGCCTGTTTGCCATTTGGTGCTGAGCAGGTAGTGTACAGTGGGTTTTTAGAGCTTTTTCTCTGAAAACAGCCAGCCGAAAACTATGCTATGAGAGCTGTGAGAGTGAACCAAAACAGTAAAGTAGCAGTTGGACAGCTAAATAAAGAAACTCGCTATAAAGCTCCATAAAGCAGAGGAGCTGCAGAGTCAGGTGAAAATTCTCTGTAGGTTTATCATCACTAGCAACTCCTTTGACACTACAAATCATCATTTGATAATTATTATAAAAAAATATCGATTATAGCTTTAACATGCACATGATTGAGTAATTAACAGAGCATACTAAAAAGAAATGTCTAATGTTTTGTAAATCATTGGTAATGAAAATATATTCTGAGTTCTATTAATGACGCATTAAACTCATGACAGTACATTGTCCACTTTTAAAAATACGTTAAGATATTGATATCAATAGTTCTGCCACTAGTGTTACTTGGTATTGAATCAGAACCAAATTTTTTGGTATTGACCGCCCCTAATTTTCGATGACTCTGACCTTGACCTCGGGGTCATACACATACATTTTTCCACTCAGATGTGATTTGGGGTGACTTAGCTTGCAAGTTATAGCAGCTAGCACAGCAAAATCATTGGTCAGAGGTGTGTTTGGATGTCTGCCAGCAAAAACTTTTTTTTCATCCTCCTCCTCCTCCTCCTTTTGATCTAACAATGAGGGTGAGGGAAGTGTGGGTGGAAGCTAACAAGCTACAGCTCTATTTTGTTGTGTATATGCTAAGCCACAAAATACATCACATTACTGAAGCTAAAGATGCTCTAACTTCTATTTTACTGTGACTTTAGCGAGGCTCCCTTCAAGTTATTTTTGTTGCGGTTTTCAAATGGTGCAGTCAGAAGATTTAGCTAATAGTACCTGAATCAAATCATCATGGATAGAACTCATCATTCAAAGATTTCAATCATATTTTCAGAAGACACATCATGAGGAGGAAACAGCTGAGCTAACATGGTCCAGGAAAATCCACTCTTATATGATCTCTCTATTTTGAATATCAACAGATCTGAGAACTCATAAAATGTAACATATTGACAGAAGGTCTCCTTGAAAACGGCAAGCTGTTTGCTCCCTGCAGCAACAGCAAAAAATGACTTGACTTAACACTGTACAAATGTCAGCTGACCTGTTTGCACACACACACACACACATGCTGACAATAATTCAATAATTTCTCTGTGAGACACTCAAAGGACTACTGTCGGCTCGCTGGCAGAGGCACAGCTCCTGTTCTTCACCTCCAGGAAAAAGTTCAACACTGCAGAACCCAGTATGTTTGAAAGGTCAGTGGACCACCAGGCTGGACAATGAGAGAGTGGAGAGATCTGCTACGTTTTCACACAATTTCCTCCACTACTAAATCCCAGGTTTTGTTTTTGTTTCCACTTTCTTTATCCACTGAACCAAATCAAAGCATGACTTGGACAAAGGAGAATCTGTCTGTCAGAGGATAAACATTAACCTTTAAAAAGTTCTTCACAGATGTCTTCTTGTCCTCTGCAGCTGGAAAGTCTCTTGTTTGATTCCAGTCCATCAGTCTGTGCTGCTTCTTCTTGCCAGGATCCTGTGTATGTAAATGGCTGCATGTATGTACATGTATGAGTGTTTATGTATGTGTGTGTGTTTTATTATATGTGGACATTCAATACCCTGTAGCATTGGCAGGTGTGTGTATGTTGAGTGTGGCGAAGCGTGTTCCTGATCCTGGAGCGGTGAAGCTGTAAGCTGCGTAAGCCACAGCAGAGCCCACCATCAAGCCTGTCATATAGGAGACTGTCATAGTGTTCCCTGGAGAGACAGAGACAGCAGAGAATGAAAACTACAGTCTGTCCAGAACGAACTGTATATTTAAATAAAAGGTAAACTTACTGTAAGTAAGTAAAGGACAGTAAGTAAATATTTTACTAATTCAATTAATTTGTTAAGCTTCATTTATTCAGAAAGTCTCATTAAGATCAAGATCTCTTTTACAAGTATTATTAAAAATATCCGTGAGTTGAACTTAAAAGACTCTCAGAGGAATTAATATGAGTATTATTTTTTAGTTCATTCCAGTAGTAAGGTGCATACTACTGGAAACCAGTCCTCCCCCGTTAACTACTTAGTATACAAGAAGCAGGAGGAAACAGCTAGCTTGGCTCAGTCAAAAGGTGACAGAATCCACCTACCAGCACCTTTTCACTAGTAGTAACACCTTATACCTCGTTTGTTTAATCTGTACAAAAACTGAAGTGTAAAAACAACAATTTGTGATTTTACAGGCAGTTATGTGCCAGAGGCACACTAGTCTGGCAATACCAGACAATCAGAGATCTCCCCGCCTACCCATCGTCTGGGGATTTCAAAATGCAAGGTAGTTGCTCGACCGGCAGTGAGAACAGCTGCTAACAAATCTACACCCCTTACATTTTGTCAAGGACACGCCTTAATGGAAATGATGCTCTCCCCCCATTCTCTTCTGCATGCTGTCTGCTGTCTGCCCCAATATGAAGGGCCGTCCTAAAGACTTTGGAGTGGTTCTGTAATGCAGGATTTTTTAAAAACTCTCTAATTGTTTCCATTCAGTTTTAACAATGAAAGCTTGGAGATTGTCCTCAGTCTCTAGCTGAGCGATGTGTTTAGAGATTGACACGTGAGTCTAGAGGCACACTAACTTCCTCTGGGAAAGTGACTACAAGAAGTTACTTTACCCAGTCGAGAAACAGAAAACCGCATTTAGAGTTTGACTCTATTTTCAGACCTGTTTCACCATCTACCTCTATATAACACTACAAACACTTATGACTGAACACTCTCTCTCACCTGCCAGCTCCCTCTGTTCAGGTGGCACTTTTCCAGCAGCCTGTATCATCGGCACAGAACCAAAATAGCCGTTGGTGACTCCCATGAGGAGGGAGAAAAGACAAGGCCAGGCTGGATGGGACAGGGTTGGCGCACTGGCCGGGTACACACACATGACAAACAGAGGGATGAAGACCACCCTCAGGCAGGAGAAGAAGAGCAGGCGGCCTCCAGACCAGTCGTACGGCAGTGCTGCCAGGATCTGAAGAAAGAGCATGGAGTCATTTCAGTCAAATTTTATTCTGCTGTTCGCCAGAAATTTTGTGAAACTAGCACACAAAATACATGCTATTTGCAAAAAGGTGAGAAAAACAGGGTTCTGCAACACGAGGATCATTTTAAGGACACAACCAGAAAGAGCTTGATGAGTAACTTAACACTAAATCCCCTCTGTTTAGTTAATAGTTCATAAATTACACGTGCAATCACACGTGCAAAAACAGAGAGTAGACTAGTATGGCAACAGTCTCACAGTGGCAATGCAAATATGCTGATGTTTAGCAGGTATACTGTATATATTTACCATGTTCACCATCTTAATTTAACTTGTTATCATGCTAACAATTGCTAATAAACAATAAACACAATGCAGCTGATGGTGGTGGTAGAGGGAAATTAAGGTATATCCATAGTGATTTTATGCTGAGGGGGGCATAAACGTGTAAACCAAATTTCATGGCAATCTATCCAGTAGTTGTTGAGATAGATAACTCAAATCTACAAATGTTAACCTCATGTTGGCGCTAGAGGAAAAGTCAAAGGATCACTAAAGTGATTAGGATGCATCCTACGGGGATCATGAATGTCTGTGTAAATTTTCATGGCAATCCATTCAACAGTTGTTGAGATATTTCAGTCTGAACCAAAGTGGTGGACCGACAGACTGACGTTTTCCTCCATAAAGCCATGCTGCTAGCATGCGGCTAAATCTGAAATATAAACTTGCACTTTCCTGAACATTAGACCCTTTGAATTTTTATTTCTTGCTTTACTAGGAGGCTACTTGTTAGATACAGCATTCAAAATGCTAAAAAAAAAAAGTTCCAGTCTGTTCCATGCTCTTTCTTATCATCATTTTCTTTCCACCTCCAAGCTACCATCATTTCCATTCCCATTTTCAATTTAATTTCTCTTCTCCTTCCTTATCTCTTTTCCCTCATTTCGACAAAATGCAACTGTCTGTCAACCAACCTTTTTCTATTCAAAGTCAAAATTGTGATTTAAGGAACCCAGATAAGTTTTAATTTATGAAAATATAGATAAAGCCTTTGAGCTAAGTGCAATTATCCAAAAATAAACCAGACTTTTCTCCATCCTCACTCTCAGGTTTAATAAATGGGGCGACCCCATTAACTATTTCACAAGGTCAACTCCAGTGTAAAAGTGTGACTTTGTCTCTTTCCTTTGTCTCACCCCTCTGTAGTGCCAAGAAGCTTAATGCACAATTAGATAAAAGAGGACCGTTCTCATATTTTCTAAGATTTTGGCAGAACATAAAAAAGGAGATCACAGTAAAAATAATATGAATATCGATGTTCCAGTTGATGCAGTGTATACCTGAGGGAGAAACTGACGAGACCAAACATTTACATTTTACACATATGTTTAATGGTTGCCAAGAAAACTGTAAACTATAAACTGGATAAAAGTTCTCTAATCAAACTTAAGTCAATGGACTCAAAGGCTAAAACAAACCTACACAATGGAGCATATAGCCCAACTGCAAATAAAGGTGGGGTGATCTGCAAAAATGGACTTCACTGATATTGTACCTGAATAAAAGAACATGGACTGCGGTTTATTTTGTTTGCAAAACCTTATTAACTAAGAAGAAATAAGGTGATACTAAGTTCAAAAGTTAAGAATTGTTTAAACCAGTTGTATCTTAAACATGCAAACGTATTTTTCCGCCACTTGGATGCAGTAAAACCAAGCTGTAAACACAACAAATATACAGTATACAGACGTCACCTTCTAAGTTGTAAATGTTTTAAAAAACAGTTCCTTATTCATACATCCAGCAGACATGGAACAACATATCTGGCCACCCAACAACTGTAAGTCCAATTTTTACTCTCCTTTTAACTCTGTTTTTGGTCTCCACCACCTCCAGAGGGAAATATCTGTCTCTTAAGCTGCTCCACTATATTCACCAGCTAGTTGCAAAGTTTGTCTGTCTGCTATTTGCTGCCGTACTGGTGGCATACAATTGGCTTTTTGAGCTTTTTTGATGAAAACAGCTGCCTGCTGCAGCCAAAAATTCAACTATGACAGTGAACCAAAACAGTAAAGTGGAAAGTGTGGGGTGGAAAACCAAAAAATGAGCTGAAAGATGTCAACTTGTTACATAGAACTGAGTGGGTCTGCAAAGTCTGAGGATAAGTCTCCATGAGTTCATCTTTCACATAGTCATGTCATCCATTGTTCATATGAAAGTATTAATTACAGCCACTTCTGGTTCCCAAAATAAGAAGCTTAAGTTCCTCCTCTGTCCTCTGACACATAGTTATGAAATACTGAGCCGAGCACCAGATTTTCGACAGTTATTACTTACTTTTACAGCTGGCTTCTCAAACATGAAGCTAGAAAACACTTTCTAAACTGTCAAAAACTTGCGCCTCACCTTGCCAACAAAGTCTGACATGTTGAAGGTGGCCATGATGAGGATGGGGAGCCACTCTCCTAAGGTGGGGTTTCGTATCTCCGACTCCAGCCCGGGGAACAGACACAGGGTGATGCTGTAAGTCACTGCTATTGACAGCATGTAGGCCCAGATCACACGGGACACCACGTAACGATGCAAGATCATGTCTGGTTGGAGAAGACAGACACACAGGGCGATATTTAAAAACTTAAAGCTCTCAGTAAGAACACACTCCTCTTCCCAGTAATCTCCTGGGGATGCATTTGAATTTCAAATCCATCTATTAGGAGTCAGAGGGTAATTGAGCAGTGAGTACATGAGATGAAAAGAGGAAGAAAGAGAGGGATGAGTGATGAAAACAGAGAGTACCACGGACACCAGGCCAGCTCCTTCTTATCTTGGCTTTCGGGGCGTCAAATCGCACATATGTCCCACCGACAAAGTCCTCACCACCCTCTTCGGTAGTGGACGGTCCTGTCCCACCATTACCCTGAAGAGAGACAGACAGAAAGACTTTTTATCCACATTTATAAGAAAACAAACACTAGAGAGTCACATTATATTCAATTTCAAAGAAATCATCTGAATTTTATCAGCTTATACTTTATTCCATCATGGTTGTGAGAGCAAATTTGAAAATATACACTGTCAAATGTCATATTTTGTTGAAAACCTCTTCAAGGCTTTTTGAAGGACATTAGCTACATAATCAGTTCATCAAGAAAACACTAGAGGTAGCCATCACACAGTAAATATATGACCTTTTTTTCTAGTTGTTTTCATTTATAATGGCTTCCTGGCTGCATGACATCAGCTTTTTATTGCAACAGCTATTAGAGAGGATCACTGTGACTGGCAGCACGTTGACGTAATGATGTTGGAGAGACTGCTGATCAGACTGCAAATAAGGCCAGGAGCCACACACACACACACACACACACACACACACACACACACACACACAAGCCTACAAACACACATTATCTCTTCATCCAAACATATGGGCATATCTTTCTACTCATGCTTCTTTTCAAACACACACTTTTTCATATGCCTGCACTAGCAGTTACGGACGCACACTCTCTCTCTCTCTCTCTCACACACACACACACACACACACACACACACATTGATCCATTAGTTGATTAAAGGGACTTGCGAGCCAGAAGGCACCACTCTTCTTGATTATCCCATAATGTAGAGCGCTGCCTTGGTTTCCCCCGGCAACCAGAACAAAGGGCTCCCTGAATCAGCCCCCAGATGCAGAAAATGACACATACCCGCCTGCACACACACAGACACACACACACACACACACACTACTGTAAAAACACAGGGGGACACACTTGTCTTGTGTGTCATGATGTACAAACATGCACACATGAAAAGATGACAGCCTGAGGTGTGTCTTCCTTTGAAGGCTATGAACACACAAACACACTTGGTGTGATGAGGAATATTAGCTCCATGTCTTCAGACTACACAGGGCTGCTTCAAACACTAGTATGAAGTGTATTTACCTCCTCTAATTTTTCAATCACTTCTTTCTTTCATTATCATGACTGGTCTCCTGCTCTCCACCCTCTCTCCTCTCCTTCCTTGCTCACTTTCTTTCAGTTTTGCTTTATCATATTTGTGATGATCCCTTGCTCTTCTTCCTTTTTGGCTGGCTGCCTTTCTGTCTCATCTCTTTGCCTCCACAATTTTCTTCCAACCTTTTTTCCTCTCAGCGTCGTGACTCTCATTTTCTCTGGTTGTAGGAGGCTTCAACCTCTCTCTCCCTCTCTATAACTCCATCTTTTTTCCGCATCACCCACACCACCTCTCTACCCCTCCAACGCCCCCCCTCCAAAAATCCCTCGCTCTTTCTCTCTCAATGTTCCTGTTTCTGAGTGGCAGCCAAAAAGCAGCCCGTAGCTTAAATAAATTATTCTAAGAGACAGCCCTCCATGCCTGTGTGCGTGCTCACACTGTGTGTCAGTACACACAAATGTACAAAAAGAGGCACACACACTCTTCACTGAAATCAACAAGGAAATGGACTTGCATGACACAACAGTTTAGAGGCCTGACATTTCCTCCCTGTCTGGTTTGTTGTTGCAACATTTATGAAGAGTTTAATGAATGAAACATGTACAAGAAACTTAAATGTGAAATTTTGCTGGTCCAAGTGGAAGAGTCAATCTCTCAATCCAACTTGAAAAGCCCAAATTGAGAAAATATTGAAGCTATTCAGTCGCAGTTGCAAAATATTAAGTTGAAGCATCTCCCTGTGCAGCAGACAGAAAAACTCAAAACGTATTAAGACCCAGGCTGTACCCGAAATCACTCTCTCATTCACTCATTCTCTATTCCCTATATAATAGACACTCATTAGTTTACACTATAGTGAGCGGTTAATTGAGATTTCAGCCACTTATTACAGTAATCATCATCAGTTTCTGTCATCACTGACAGCTGTAGAGTTGTACAGCAGTAATTTTCACATCTATGAAATGTGAAATATTTTACATTTACATTTCGTCATTTGGCAGATGATTTTTTCCAACGCAGCTTACAAGACAATTAAGCATTAGAGGACAGTGACTAAAGAGAGCTGTGGTACGAATTCTCAAGTACCTGACCAGGTATAATTGCAGTGGGAAAGAGCGCTAGGCAAAAGCTTTTTTTTTGATTTTTTATAAAGGGGAATTGTTAGCAGAGAGTAATTTTATGACAGCACTACAAAGTGCAAAATGTTCACACTTTTATTTCAGACACAGACAATTCAAGCTCAGCATTGCTTTGAACTAAATGCTAACATCAACATGCTAACATGCTCACAATGACAATGCTAACATGCTGATGTTTAGGTATAATGTTTAGCATGTTCATCATCTTAATTCAGTGTGTTAGCATGCTAACATTTACTAATTAGCATTATAATATAGTTGATACTGTCATTTGCTCATAAACCAAAGTATTGGACAAAATACATTTTTGACTAGATGATGGTGCCAGATGAAAAGTTAAGGGATTACCAAAGTTATTCAAATTCATCATGAGAGAGACATAAATGTGTGTACCAAATCTCGCAGCAATCCAACTGTTGTTAGACATTTTTCTAAAAAACTACTAATGTCAACCTCATGGTGGCGCTACAGGAACAGTCAGGTGATCACCCAACTCATTAGGCTACATCCTCTAGGGACAATGAATGTCTGTACAAAATTTCATCCATTTGATGTTTAGATAGTGGTGGACAAATTGATCATCATTGCTATCCATAGAGCCATGTCGCTAACTGTATGCATTCATAGCATACACAGGCAAACAGTGTAGTCAAAATAGTGTCCAAAGACTTACAAATTTGACGTCCTCTGCGGTGACATCATGGTGAACCCGGTATCCAGTCCCATTGTCACGTGGGTCATGACCTTTGCTCAGACCTTTGCCTTGGGCGTGGTTGGTGTAGTAGCGGACGAATCGTGAGCGACGGACAAGCAGGTGAAGCAGGAAGCAGAGCATTTCCATGCTGATGGAGATGAGGAAGAAGATGAGCGTGTTCCTCCTCTCGTCCGGGATCAGCAGCTTGGTGAAGATGCGAGACAGGGAGATGATTACCCCGGCTGTACCTGGGAGAGGAGAGGAAAATACATAAGACGATGGAGAAAGTGAGGAAGAGGATGAAGGAGATGAGAAAGCTAGCAGGGAAAGAAATGTGTATGTGGGTGTGTGATTGTACTCACTCTCTCCAGTCATCACCCCCTGTGTGTACCTCTTGGGCAGCATCCCCATGTAACCATAGAAACTGGACTGCTGCACTGAGGAGGGATGAGGAGGTGGTTATCAGTGCAAACAGTGGCCTAACTGTAACAACACAATTTATTTACTTCCTGAACCTCCACACGCCGCTTGGGAGAAACCAGCCTGACCTCCTATAATTAAAATCCACTGCTGACTGAGAGGCTTTGTGTTCACACTCACAGTAACGACGCGGAGACCCCATCTGTGTATGAAAGTCAACAGCAACAGCTAAGGACTGAGCTCCCAACTGTAGTTGTAGTTAGTTATTTTTCTGGCCGATAACATGTTTAATTGGAACACCATCACCACCATCATCAGGTTTGAATCATATCTATGGTAACTTTTGAGGCTGTATTATATATTTAAGTGTCTCTCCATCTTTGTAATCTATACTTAAATCTATAATACAGTAATATTATTCGTATTCATCACAAGAGTCTCCCCATAAATCTTGGGTGTTGTGGTGCTATCAAATTCTGCATTACAACAAGCGCAACCTTATTGAGTTGATATGGCAAACTTGCTAGCCAAAAGTTGCCCATTTACATATCCAGCAAATTCACCATTGATTTGGAGTTTTGTTTGTGTCAAGCTAATGAATTTCAGTCCAATATTCACTCTCCTTTTAGCTCTGTTTTGGTCTCCATCTACGCCTGAGAAAAACATCTGTCTCTTTAACAGCTGATTTATGTTGATATGGTGAATGTGTTTACACATTTTGATTAGCACTCATGTTTCTGGCTACCTGGTGAACTCAAGTCCAATATTTACTCTCCTTTTAGCTCTGTCTTTGTTGTTACCAACTCCTGAGAAAAAAATTATGAATAAAATTAAATAAATAATAATTCATTTAACACCTAAATGCTCCACTGTGTTTACCAGTTGCGGTGGGTTTTTAAAGCTTTTTCAATGTGTGTTGCTGTGGCAGAAAATGACGCTATCAGAGCAGTGAGACTGATCCCAAACAGTAAAGTCATGGGCCATAAAACCAGTACAAAGAGCTGAAAGATGCTAAAACACTCCATAAAGCTGAGAGGAACCCCTTTCACATTAAACATGGTCATTTAACACATTGTTAATATATTAATTTTAATTAGTGCAGCTTTAAGGGAAGCCCTGTGCTGCATATTTATATCTAGAGCAACTCCCTTTTCTCCTTCTGAGAAACAAGTAAGGAAGGACAGAATAATTCAAACAATTTACTGTGTTAAAGTGGAAGAACACGACTACACTATGTTCCTTACCTAACCAAAACAGATGGATAGATAGATAGATAGATAGATAGATAGATAGATAGATAGATAGATAGATAGATAGATAGCAATAAGCATTGTTATTAGTAGTACCTGTACATCCGAAGGCCACCACTCCCACTGACACCAGGTTGATGATGTAAGCCTGCCTGGTGGTGAACTTTGCCAGCCACACATCAAACACACTGACAAAGACCAGTGGCCCCAGCGCTAAGATGTAACCTACAGAGAACGAGACAGGTGGACAGATGGACAGTGAGGAGATGCCACAGAGCCAGGTTATGCTGTGACTGCATGACTGAACACATGTTTGACAGGTCCGACGTGCGAGCAGAGTTGCTTTGATCTGAAACCCGCCACAGTCTGATCCTGAGTTTATTAATTCCAGACACAAGTTCTCAAGCAGACAACATACTTCAAAAGACATTTCCTCAAGGATGCAAGCAGAGCTATTTAAGCTGCAGAAGGTTCTGTGGTGAATATGGTGAGATATCAAACTTCTCCCGGGGGGACATACATTTTTAAAGACCATTTTTTCCATTTTTGCTCAAAAGTGATTTTATATTGGGTAGGCTGATCGGCTTTAATATTTTTATGATGTTAGTCTCCACATATCACAGTGTCTTACTGAGAATAATTTACACTACTAGACAGTATACAAACCAACTTTTAAATGAATAATTTTAGGCCATATTTAAATTCCAGAGAAACCTGATGCAACATGCTTTAAATAGCACAGTGAATTCACTTTTAAATTGTTTTGAAACCTTCAGCAAACAAAACTGAAGGTGATGCAAGATTTTTTTTAAAAGTGAAAAGAAAGACTCTTTACAGTCAGCCTCATTTTAAGAATAAGAACTCTGGGAGTATTATTGCAGAGTGTATTTTTTATCTCTCTCTTTATGCTGGCTTCCTATTTTTGCTCTGTGTATTCTGTTCAGATAAGCCTTGAGGACCCCAGAGGGTCTTTAATAAATGAGTAACAGTAGAATTTACCATAATGGGACTTTTTTTTTCACAATTAGTGATCTGTCTTTCAGCGTTTTCCTGTCCTGACTCACCCACAGTGATTCTGGTGTGCATGCTGAGTCGCTCCACCAGCACGTTGTTGAGGATGACGGCCAACAGAGCCACCAGGATGTAAGTCAGACTCATGTCGAACACAATGGACGTCCCTGAAACACACACAAACACACACAAGAGCCATGACCTCTGGGAGTTGGATATGAATACGTAGTCACTGGTTGTGTGTTCAAGTGCGTGAATGTGTGATTCATTGTTACAGCTGTAAAATTCTCTCTATGGACAGATTTATATATGTTTATCATGCATATTTATACCTTTAAACTTGTGGTGCAGGTAGTCCACATCAGTGATAAAACTGTTGTAGGGTAGCAGGAAACCCACTCCAGCCAATAGCATTGCAAAGTAGATGCCATGGTAACGGTCGTCAGGGATCGGCTCCTCAAAGTCTGAGCGGGAAGGGAGGAAAGGAGGGAGTCAAAGGTTAGAGAATGAAAACAGTATGAAATCACGCTCAAACAGTGGAGGGGGGGATGACTTCAAAACATCTGAATTAGGTCTAAAGCTGATGCACTGGATCTTCATTAAAGCTAATCAGGATGAATGAAGCTGCAGCAGCAGCAACAACGCCTCTGCTCCACTAATGGAGCAGCTAATGTAGTGGAGGAGCTTGTTCCTATTGAGTAGATGAAGGATTGATCAGAAGAATTATTGATCATGAACTAGCTGCCAAAGAAGTTTCACAGCAGGACTTTTGTGTTTTTCAGCTGTTTCAGTTTCCATGTTTAAGTGTGATGTGCAGAGTCTTTATATAACTGTTCATAATCCTTTCCTAATCCTTCTATTAACAGCTCCACATAATTTTTGAGCACTTAGATTTTACAGTTGAGTAGAGGAGAAAAAAACATGAATTTGAGACTATTTATATCACTTCATGTTCACATTTATTATGGTAACTGAAACTGATTAATTACTTTACTATTCATTTGTTAATGGCTGATCACCTGCTCTTAGCTCTTCAATGATCCACAATATTTCCTTATAAATATGTGCTAGAGCTGCAACAATTGTTGATTAATTGATTTGACAAAATGTCAAACATTCTTTAGTTCAAGCTTCTCCCATGTGAGGATTTGCTGCTATTCTTTGTTTCATATAATTGTAAACTGACTATATTTAGGTTTTGGACCGTTAGTTAGTTAGACAAAACAAGAAATTTGATGTCATATATTTGGACATTTTTCAATATTTTCTGACATTTTATAGAGAAAACTATTAATTAATTGATTAATCCAAAACGTTATCGGCTGATTAATCACTAATGAAAATAATCGTTAGTTGCTGCCCTAATACGTGCCAATTTTAATAACCATA
This sequence comes from Thunnus maccoyii, assembly GCF_910596095.1. Lineage (NCBI taxonomy): Eukaryota > Metazoa > Chordata > Actinopteri > Scombriformes > Scombridae > Thunnus > Thunnus maccoyii. The sequence goes on along the minus strand of NC_056550.1, from coordinate 8,537,652 downwards.
TATGAATGCACCACATACAGCTCCTGGAAGCATTTACATCTCTGCTTTTCTTTAGCTTGTCTTTTTCAGGTTAAGGAAAAAAACAACCTTTGAAGCACAGAAAGTGATGTGGATCAAGCCTACAGCAGATTTGTTCAGGATAAAGCAAACTGTGTCGTTAGCATGAGCAGTGAACGTCACCATGGCTGCACAGACAGAAGAAAAGATCACCGCCTGCAGAAACTCAAACCTCATTAACGGAAAATCCAATGAAGAGGACACAGCAGCACTGCCCACACTGTATGACTGACATTTCATGCAGAAAAATGACGATATGGAAGTGTTTTAGGGTGGATTTCCCCTTCCTGACATCAGAGCCACAGATCGGAGCAGCCGAGCAGGACTGTAACGTCAGCCTGGGATGGATTCAGTCGGTTGAGTCTGAATTATCATATCTCTGTGAGTTTTCTTCCTTAAGGGAAAAGGCAGGCTCTGTCTTTGTAGATTGAATACTCTGTCTATATTGTTGGCTTTATACTGAGATATGGAGACTGACAGCTACCAGAGAAAGAGAGATGGAGGCAGAGGATGAAGAGACTGGGAGCAGAGAGAGGGTTTCTGTCTAGAGCGCTCGTCACTGGTGGACTCGGGAGGGGCAGCAGGGGGGCCAACCATGACAATCTGGAGTGAAGTTCCCTCTTGGATTCCCTCTTAGTGGAAAAAAAATCCACATAAGTGCCTACTAAGGTGCTCCCATAGTATGATAAAATGCCCTCTAAGGTGCCCCCACAGTATTATAAAATGCCCTCTGAGCTGCCCGCACAAAGGAGAGAACATACCAAAGTTCTGTAATGACTGTCTAGTTATGGGTAAGTCGGGATGAAATGCCCTATAGAGGGCCTCTACGTGTGACAATCTGGAAAGAAGTGCCGTCATAGGTGCCCTTTTAGCGGAAGAAAATGTGTTAGTGCCCTGTAGAGAATCCCCAAAAGCGAGACAACATGTGCCCTTTAAATGAAGACGATGTAATGCAGTGCCTTTGAGTTGCTGTTGCGATGGGGTGAGCTGGAGGTTCTGTATGGGAGCCTTAAGTCTGCTACATACTGAAGTGCAGAATTGGTTGCCCTTTCAATGAAAAAAGTGCCCTATAGGGTGTACTGTATGGGAGAAAAACATTGTGAAGTGCTCTTCCTGTCAAGAACATGAGATACTTTTCCCAATTAGATGCCCTAACAATGGAGTAGAAAGAAATGAATGTATGCTTTATGTAGGCTGACCATTAGGAATTTCTGAATCAATTTGACTTTTTCATACAAAAGGTAAGGGATAAAAAATGAATCTGCCATTGTTCGTTGTTCCAGGAATTTTCTTAAAGAGGACATTTTGGTTCTCCACACTTTAAGCGTACATATAAACTACATATAAACCATAATGATGGTGCAGATGTTGTGCAGATTTCTGCATTTTTCGAAAGAGGATCAAACATTTCTTAGACATGTTAGAGGAAACAGCGTCTAAGCTTCGGGCCGCTGGGTGTTTCCCATGGTTTATATTTGAGGGCCAATGTTGCTAGGAGACTGACTGGAGCATGGATACATCCCCCCTTTTAGTATTAGTTATGTACTGTTATAAAACAGTTGGTTCCAAACAAGTAATTTGATTGGACAAGAGGCTTTCCATGAGTGCTGATACAGAGTACAACAGCACTGGGACTTTTAACTATACATGTATTACTCAGCTTTACAGGTGTACCATTAATTTTATACCGCCAAGATGAACATATTTCCACAAATAACATTTGAGTTAAATTATGAATGGTCATCAGAAGAGGACGAAGGGAAGGAAAGAAGCCTGAATACTTCAGTGCAAACCTCCAGGTGCGCTCTTATGACATCAGCCAACAAGTTAGAGAAGAGCAAAAATGAAGCTAACGCTGTAAGGCAAACAACATGGACTTTGAACTACTTTGAACAAAAGTCTCAAAAATATAAACATCGACATTCAGTCTGTTAAGAAGACCGAGCTGAATACAGTCTTGAGGCAGTTTTATGGATCCACCCGGACAACTGAAGGGGAGCTCTGCAGCATCAGCAGCTACCTTGGGCTTTGGGCTGATTTAAATCATATCAATGAGCCTCCGGTTAGCTGTTCATGGAATTTAATGCAGGATCCTGAATTCATATCAGTTAATAATGTTTTCAAAGGTGATGTAAAAGAGATTAGAAGCACAGGGAAAGACAAAACAACACATCATCCCCCAATTTCACCTGAAGACCAGCATCTTAAAATATTCTGCAACACTAAGTCCAGACCACCCAAAAGGTTTACTGAGCAAGGTCTGGTATGGTATTCAGTTGCACTTTGGACACTGGGGCAAAGAGGTGAATCAAGGTCTCAAACCTGACTCATTTATCCTAAAACATGACGAGAATGGAGCAAAATATTTCACCATGACATTCAACAAAGAAACAAAAACTCATCAATACCCACTGGAGAGAGACAGAGAAAATCAATGGGGGCTCTCTTTTTGAGGAGCGAGGAAATCCCCTCTGCCCCGTAGCATCTCTCAAAAAATTCCTGAGCAAAATTCCACCTGATGCAAAAGTCCTCTGTCTGCAGCCCAGGAGGGTAACAGCTCCGGCAGACAGCTTCTGGTATACCGCTGTTCCCCTGGGAGTAAACCAGCTGTTACAGATATTACCCAGGACGTGCAAAGAGGCAGGGACACACACCAACCACAGCCTAAGGACCACCACCATACAGAGACTGTAATGTTTGTGTTGCTTGGCAACAGCCCAGAGCCAAATAAATGATTAAATAAACAAAAAAAACTCATTATCTGATCACTTATTACTGTTAACTAATGAATGGTGCCTGTAGAACTGTTGTATAAAGGTAATATCACACTCAAGGTCGTGCTGTTGTACTGAATATCAGCACAGCTGTGATTATCTTCAGCACTCGGCCTGCAGCCTCATGCCTACAACCAAATCACAACCGTGGTGACATTCAGTATAACAGCATTCCTTCTCATGTGATACTACTTAATTAGCATTTTTAAGATGTTTGTTCCTTTACAACATTCAGCATTCAGGAGGAACCATCCATTCGGAGAGGTGAAGCTAGCAAGCTAGGCTAACAGCTTCCACTTGGAGAGTTGTAGCTAATTAGCTTTGCTTGCTAATGTTAGCACTGATTCCTACTGGCTTTGATGTTATTGTTCATGTTATTTCAGCACCTGCTGAGTCATTGGCAAAGCTGCAAACTGAGTGTCCCTCATTACAGAAAGAGTGCTTCTAGTTAGTGTTAGCTGTCTCATTTTCATGGGTCCAGTTGTCATGACAGCAAATCACCAGACTGTCAAAACTCTTGTAACTCTGTACGATACCCAGTGATTCAAATCACAAAAGTGAGTCATTTATGAAGTCACGTATAGTGTGCCCAAATCATGAAAGCAATGGCTAACAATGGCGGCACCCTGGACACATATTGCACCAGTCAAATTCCAATATTATCAGTCAGTAATGTAGGGGGTGCTGTCATGGCAGAAAACTAAATAAAACTTAAATTTCCTCTTTTTGGTAGAGGCAATTTTGACCAAATAGGCTAAGTCCACAAATCAAAACAAACAGCAAGGATATACATACTAATTTCTTAATTTTCACACTCCACACTTCCTTGTTTTTCTGAAAAAAGAGGGATGTAGTCAATAAATAGGCAGTGCTATGTTTTATTTAAACCATGGAAAACTGGCACTGCACCATCCAACCCTACTGTAATACCTCCATTACCCTCCAAAAAAGGGTGTTGTTTGCATGACAAGGCAAGCTGAGCGTAAAATATACAGAATATACTGGTAACAGGGCTGGAAATATCAATTATCTTCCTTATCGGTTAATCTGACAATAATTTTCTTGATAATTCCATAAAAAAATGTCTACAAAATGAAATGGTGACTAATGTCTAGCACAATTTCTTAAGTCCAAGATGTTTTCAAATATCTTGTTTTGCAACCATCCAAAACCCAAAGATATTCTGTTTATATTGGCAATGAATGTGGATAATATTATTGTACATATGTTATGATGTTCTATTATGTTTACATCATAAACATATATGTATATTTGTTGAATTCTGTCCACTTCCTGTATATGTACTGTACATTTTGAGTATAATGGAAAAATGCGGTGCTGGTGGAAAACCGTTTAAATCTATCTATCAAACCAGTATACACACACAAGCACAGACACACATATAGTCAGTAAACTCCCTCACCGGGCTCGGACAGAGCCAGCACTCCTCGCTCCGGGGCGTCTTTACTGATCTCCTCCTCCTCCAGCTGGTACGAATCGAAGCTGTAGCTCTGCACCACGCTGCTCTCTCTTCCCTCTCTCCAGCCCTCTCTCCCCGCATCCCTCCATCCAGCTCTTCCTCCATCCCTCCAAACATCCCTCTCATCGGGCGTCTGGGCCGGTGTGGGCCTGCGGCGCTCCGCTCCCACCGAGCCCATCTCTGCACTCGAAGTACACACGCACACAAACACGCACGCACTAACACACACTAAACAATTCTCTTGACAGGTTACACACTCGTGGGAGCGTGCATGTTAAACACAATCACAGAGACACGCCCTGTTCAGGCAGCTGGTGAGGAAGAGAGGCAGGAGACCTTCAGAGGATGGAGGATCTGCACAACAGGAAACACAAACAGAATCAAAATGAAAAGAAGATGCAGGCATAGAAAAAGCAGTCTGTCACTTCCTTACTGAAAGTAAACGTGAAAAAACTCAAGGTTAGACACCCCAAAGAAACCTACTATGCTGTGTGTGTGTGTGTGTGTGTGTGCATGTGTGTGTGTGTGAGGCATATTAAATGAGAAACAGTGGCAAAGGATGCATGACTGGGTGACAGGGAAGGAGGTTAACGTGAGCGAAAATGAAGCTCTGCATTCATTGAACAGGCACTGCAATGTATATATTACTATAGAAGAGAAGAAAAGAGAAAATCAATTAGTTTGTAAATTAATTATTAATTATTAATCATTTTGGTCCTTTATCAAGCATGAATACCAAACATTCACTGGTTCAAGCCTCTCAAATGTGAGAAATTGCTGCTTTTCTCTGTTTTATATCTTTGTATATTGAATATTTTGGGGGTTTGGACTGTAAGTTGGACAAAACATGCAACCTGAAGACATCACTTTGGGCTTAGGGAAATTGTGACAGACATTTTTCACTATTTTCTGATATTAACCATTAACCGTTCAGTGATTAATCAAAAAAGTATTTGATATGTTAACTAATTAATGGAAATCATCATTAACTGAAGCTCTACAATATATATCTGTTATCTGTTTGGCTAAAATTTGAAGACAGTAGACAGTAACGTAGTTTTAAATCAGCTGACATGAATCTTCCTAATAAGCTATTGAATTCTGGAAAATTAAAAGAAAAGATGCAAACAAAATGCTGGTTGATCTAAAAGGCTGCTATCATCATGATCCAACAACTTCACCCACTATTGAAATTGTTCCTGCAACCCTCCTCACATTTTAATTTATACTCTCCTCACAAGGTCTCTCTTCTGTCATTACAGCAGCTAAAACTGCTTCTCAATATCCTGCTTTCATTCACTCCAGTTAACTGGAAAATGTTGAGGAAAATGTTATTGTTACAAGGTAGGTCAATATAAATAGGTATTGACATTGTTCTGAATGCAAACATGCAAACACAAAAGCACAAAAGCTCATCTGGTGTATACACCTGTGTGTGTGTGTGCGTGTGTGTATGTGTGTGTATGTGTGCTACCAGTAGGAGCCACACAGTCCAGCTCTGTCATCACACATCCTCGCTGAGGCCTCGCCGCCTGCTCACCTCTGATGCCCTGCATTAAATTTCAGATCTGGCCTGAAGCAAAATAAGCTCAGTTTTTGCTTTGTATTTAGGATGTGATCCTATTTTAAACCCCAGCTGTCTGGAAACAGACAGGATCAGATGATGTAAGATGGTTATCATCTCTGTAATTTGGGCTCATCCTGCATGGCCCCCAGTACATACAGAGAAAAAGGGAAACAGGTGATTAAATTGAGGCTCTCTCCTGCATATAAAACAGTTAAAGTGGTTATTGAGTGGTTGTTTAAAAAAAAAAATGATAGCAGCTCACTATAGCGTCTCACACACACTCACAGAGCCATGTTTTGCAGCTGGAAGACTTTCCATTTGCAGACTTGAGGAGGCGCTCGCAACCTTCCTCATCTAAATTAAAAGGAAAAGCCTCCAGCCAGCGACCGTAATTGAATTGCAGTCTGATATCACGCTGCAGTTTCTATTGTTTACTCCAGCTGTGACAAAAGGAACAGGTGTGTTTTTTTCAAGAGTGAACAAAATCACTAAATCATCACATTTTACGCCTCCAGCAGGAAATAAATAATTTGGTTATTAAATGCATTAACTCCAAAGTCACGTGTTTTGCTTACTATACAGGGAGAAAATTGAAAATTGAAATTAATCAAATGCAAAAAAACTCGACGGCTGAGCACCGGATGCAACATAAAGATGCTCTCTCTGTTTTTCTGTCTTTCTAATCCATCATTAAAACGATTCCAATCAAGTCCAAAAAAGGTTTCAGGCGTTTTTTTGTATTTATGTTTGCAGCCCCTGAACACCCGATACCACCGCGCTTTCCCTCTTCACACCAACAACAGGTTATTAATGGCCCCCTTACCTCCGTGTCTCCCCCTCTCCTTCCGTCTCCTTCGGCTCTTATAGCAGCGGATCCTCACCGGACCTGGTCCCTGTACTCAGTCCGTCTCCATCAGACAGAGGAGGAGCTCCGGTACCGTCCTACAAGCGCTCCTAACGCACCATCCAGCAGCGGAGAGGAGGAAGCATGGATGGATGGATGAGGAGAGTGAAGGGGGGGGAGGAGAGAGGAGGAGGTGGAGGAGATGGGGAGGGGGGTGCTGCCTCTGGCTGTTCAGCCTTTTTTGCAAAAGCGTTGTTAGAGTCGAGGATGAAATCATCCAAATGCACGTTAACAACTTTTTTTTTCCTGCGCACAGTGATAAATAATTAAGAGTGAAAATTATTTGCACATATTAAACTGGGACTAAAACATTTGATTTCAGGAAAGAGGAAGAAAAGAGACAGAAATACACAAAATAATCAGCAGCTACTATATTCAAGCTACAACAGAGACAGGAATCCTCTCTCTAAACGCCTCAGCAATACACCAAGTGTGAATATTTAGGAATGGTGACGACAGAAGACACATAAAAATAACATAAAAAAGAAAAAAGGAAAAGATCACTTTAAATTCAGAGTTCACAGCTGAGCAGACAAATCCTAGGAGGTCCAGCAGGGATATTCTAAACATTTTGTTATTCATTGGAGAGTTTCTCCTGCTTCTCTCTTTCAATTTTTGTCATTTTTTGAATTTAATTTGGTTTTACTGGCAAGATGGGATGTACATGTGTGTTACCAAAGCATATAGAAAAGTAAAGTGGATGGTTCTCTATACACAAGCACACAGGCTCTCTGTCACACACACACACACACACACACACACACACACACACACACACACACACACACACACACACATGCACATACGCACACACACACAGGAGCCTCAATGTGATTGACAGTTTTATCAGTTCAGTTCAATATGTTAATGTTTCATTATTGGCAAGGCTCTGTTATATTGAACACCCCCACGGTTGCCACAGAGGAGCACAGCCAGACAGTAATTATCTAAATAGTATGGCTGTCTCTTTAGGTGTACTGTCAGTGCAACACAACAGACCCAGGACCTGCCTGCTGCAGCTGCATTGCAGGTTGTAGGTTTGAATCCCATTTTAGTGTCTCTGTCTTTGTTTGCTGTCTAATGAAAATCCTTAAAAGGCCAAATGCAGTTCACTTGACTTTTGGCTCAACATCACAGATCACATCAAAGTAAGATCAGCTGTATCAAATTTATGTAGCACATCATGCAAAAGGCTTATCCCATCAGAATACTGGATTAGTTCTGAATTAAAAAATAATATTGTGCTTATTAAGAATTTGTGCAGAGAGCGTTCCCCATGGTGTATTGGATTTGTATTCCTGATTTGTTTCTTCAGCATCCTGCATACTGACGCATTTTGTACAAGGCCAAATAAATCCAGTGATGTCTGCAAGAAGAGACACACAAAAAGAGAAACTGCAAAAGCCCAAAACAAATGAAGAAATATGAAGAGAAAGAAAAGAAAAGAAGGCGTACAAAAAAAGGGCGAAACTCATTCAGTGTCTGGATCATGGTATCCTACTTTTTAACTGACCAACGTGACATTTATTTATCAGTGAAGCAACAGTTACAGTAACATACACAACCCTTCTGTCCATGCAGAGATAGATGATTTATAAATGCAAATTGCAATTGCAAAAACAAGCAGTTTTAATAGTTGAGTTTCTTTTTTCTTGTCCTGCATACAAGTCAAATCAGATCAGCACCAACAGGAACAGTCACTCCCACACAATGACCTAAAAACACACCTGCATGTCAGAGTGGCACGTCTATATTACACAGTTTTCTTCTTTCTTCATTTATATGCATTAGGAGTATGCTGTACACATTCAAGAGACAAGTATTATTAAAAAAATGATAGCTTTCAGTAAAAAAAATTCATATTTCAAGCCACAGGTTCAGTAACGCTGGTTTTATTCAACTGAGTCTGCTTCATTTGGCTCATAGGCCTCCTGTCTTCATGTACAGCGGGACAATGTCTCCAGAAAATAGTTCTATGGATAATAACAGATAATAAATAGTATTAAATTGTAATAAATGAGGCAAGACAAAAGGGGACACACAACTGGAGTCCACTGGATGACACTGCTGTTGATTTTATGTTTCATTGTTGTGAGTCTCAAGCTGTAAGCACTGTGATATGTGCCAGCACAGTGGGTTTGAATTTCTTTAGCTTTAACAGCAGATTAAGAATGAAAAGAGCTATGATTTGGCAGTTGTTTTGGAGGATTACATTATTTATTTATGCGTTACTATAAAAGCCCTACAGTGGAACATATCATACCTGTTATGACTAAACAAGTTGACTGTTTTTATGTTTGGTTTTTAAATTGTAACTAGTTTCATATTGAGATAAAGAATGCACATTTTGGCAAGTTGGTTGAGCTTGAGAGATAAATGAACTCATAAATATTAAAATGTTTGCTTAAAATTATATTTGGTCGGTCCATTAGAGCGCTGCTGTGCTAACTGTGTGAAGAATTTGGAAAACAGAACTGGGAAATAAAATCAGCATCTCACTCAGGTCATGTTTGTTCTAAATCAGACTCTTGATAAGTTCATATTATCACACTCATAACTATACTTAATTTCAAAAATCCTTTCAGTTCCATATTGCTATCCAAGACAATAAATGAAAATAACACTAATCTGTGGCTGTGAATGGTTGTGACGTATCAACCAAACTATTCTTTGTCAGACACACAAACCCATCCTGTGGCACAGCAGGGGTTTTGACGCTGGTCCAGAAATACGTTCTTGGGATGAATTTAATCTGTGTAAAATCCTCTGGATCATGAGGGCGTTGTTCTCTGGTTGTCTGCCTGCTTATCTGTTTAGCTGGCTGTTAGTTTACCTGTCTGGCTCTCACTTCACCTGTCTGTCTGGGTTATATTTGAGTTGCCAAAATGTCTGTCTGACATCTTGCCCGTCTAACCCCCCATTTCTATCTGTCTGTGGCTTTTTCTTCCTCTCTGCTCAGCTTGTGGGAAGGCTTGCAGCTCTGAATTTATGCTGTGTGTGTTGAATAGTAATAGTTTGTCACGTTGTTTTAGCCTGCAGCAATCTGCCCAGAAAAGAATGAGTTACTGTCGATTTGTTACGTGCGTGCGTGTGTGTGGGTTTGTGCATGCGTGCGTGTGTGTGTGTGTCCCATAAATATTTTTCTCAGCAGCTCTCTGTTATGAATGTGTAAAAAGGTCAGACTATGTTACGCCTCCTTCACTCAAATGGAATTATTTTTCTGTCCAACCAATACCCGTCAGGAACATACAGACTAGTGTCTGTAAGTGTGTATGTATGTGTGTTTGTGTCCGTGTCCGTGTCCGTGTCCGTGTCCGTGTGTGTGTGTGCGTGTGTGTGTGTGTGCGTGTGCTTGCTTTCGTCCTTTTAATCCATGTGAATGTTTGACTGCTGCTGTGTCTATGCATGCATCTTACACTGATTAATTATGTCCTGTATTTACTGTTTAACACTAGTTTCAGTTGTGTGTCTGTGTGTGTGTGTGTGTGGGTCTGTGTGTGTGTGTGGGTCTGTTTGTATTTGTGTGTCTATCCCTCCCTCCTCTCATCCATCCCTCCTTCCAGCCTGGTAAAGATGCTGAGCATCAACAGTGTCTATATTTAGCTGCTGGTTCAATCAATGACGGCAGAGCCACAGCACCATGACTCTGCATACTGATAGTACTATACCGCCTATAACCACCTCCGCTCACCTCTGGAGAAAGAGATAAAGAAAGACGTGGAGAGAAACAGAGGGCGAGAGGCAGGGAAACAGGCAAATTAAAGAAATAATTACAAGAAAATGAGAGCAAAGACACCAGAAACGACAAAAATTCAAAGAGAGAGAGAGAGACAGGTGGGTTCCTTAATCGTGTCACACGGTTTGAAGAAGACAAGAGAGAGAGTGCGAGAAACAGGCACTGAGAGGAGGAAAAGGAGGAGGTAATGATGTGCAAGGCAGGCAGGTGAAGGACAGGGATGAAAGGAAAAAGAACAGGTGTAAATACAGAGGCATGGGGATCGAGGGATGGGGACAGATGGGGGAAAGAGAGAGTTGGAGAAGAAAGAGCAGGTGGAGAGTTCACACGAGCAGAGATGAAGACAAGGTGAATGAAGATGGAGAGAAAGAAAGTGTAAGAGGGAAGAACAGCTGCAGAGTCTGAGAACAGGAAAGCAGAGAGAAGTTCCTTCCTTAGAGATAAAGACACTGAGGTTAGAGAGGGAGGAGGAGATACCAGGGGAGGAAAAAGAAAGAGAGTTTGCACAGGAACAAGTACAGAAAGCTGTGACACATAGCAAGGGTTTCTACAGTGAAATAGCAGAGTGTACTCTATTGGTATGTGATGTAACTGAATGGATTTGGAGGGAAATGAAAGTTGAGAGGCTTATTGGAGGCGGGATCAGGTACACTGAGGAAGAAAGAGACAGCGAGAGTCTATCGACTCTATTGAGCCTCTATTGAGATGTGACAAGAGAAAAAGAAATGTTCTCCTGACCCACAGTGCAGCACTGTGGACTGCAGAGAGAGGTCGAAACTTATTAAGGGCTTAGAGGTGTTACAGCAAATAATGTGACCCATCATACTCTGTGACCTAAGAATTTCAGCTTTATTACTATTGGCTACTTTATTTTGATACAGCTGTTACCAAACATGGTGTCACCATAATATTTAAAGTATAGTCAAAATTTAGCTTAGCTTAGCATAAATACTGGAAACAGGGGAAGCTATGGTGGTCCTGAGATGCAAAACACAACAAAAATTTTAAAAACACATTAACAAATCAGAAAACACAACAACAAAACCACCAGCCTGCTTCTGTCCAAAGGTATTAAAACACACCTAACAGCATCTCTAAGGTTCACTAAAATGTTAATAAACACAGACTGTAAAATTTGTGTGAATGACTTAAGGCTAAAACTACTTAATTGTGCAATTAGGTGTACTTTGTTACAGATTAGGCTAGTTCTTTCTAAGCTAACTTAACCATCTCCAGGCTGTAACTTCATATTTAATGTACACACATAAGAGTGATGCCAATCCTCTAACTATAGAGTCACAAATGTTGACTTCGGTGTACCAAAACCTTTGATTCAACAGATTCTGTGATGCTAGATGATTAACTACATGAAAAAGATTGAAGGGTTGACCCGATATTGACTGTTGATGATAGTGCTCTACACACAGTTTCTGCTATCACAGCTGTGAAAATATGTGACCATCTCTGTACTTATGGGGTCATTTTTTCCTTCACAGCTATCAAAATAAATGTACTTTGGAGGCACCACTTTTGTTAACAACTGCTATACTGCAGTGGCATAGCTGACTTCAGTCCTGAGCTCAGCTTTTGTCTCATTTGGTCACTAGACCACTACACATCACACACACACACACACACACACAGATAATTTTCTGTCCCTTCCTCTCACAATAGACATCTCCAGTTCTTTATCCAATACACAAAAGCCAGCGTAAGAATATTTCTTTGGCTGTTATTCAAACACACACACACACACACACAGTTGCGTTCTTTCTATTTTTGTATGCGACACAAACATGAGCACTGACACACACTCACTCACACAAACACATAATCTCTCGCTACTCTCACATGCACAAATCATCTCCATATCTCCTCTCTCATGGGACATGTACAGTACACTCAAATAGAGTACTTACGTACACACACACACATACACACACTCTATAAAGCCGTGAAAACTGGAAAGCGCCTTCAGCACTTGGAAAGCACTTGTTGTAAATCCACACTATTGTTATATTTGGCTGTGATCTGTTCTGGGCTTGAATTACATGACAACACAGGCGTAGCAGCATCTCTGTCTGGCTTTGTCTCTGTCTATGTGACACACAAACACATATAAACAAACATACAAATACATACAGGTACATTCAAACTGCACACACACAGGATGTGTATTCTTTTAAGAATCATCTATTGACTATATTATTCCTTCATTCATTACCCCTCATCCCTACTTATCCCATTGTGTTAACCCTAATTCTAAACCCAAATCCTAATCTTGACCTCAAACCATAAATTTAGAAACAAAAACCCTGAAAAGCTCACAAATTAACACATTACGTCTTTCTTTTTTTAAAATCCATACAAAAACTAAAGTATAAACATAACTGGCACACACGTAGCTAACTTGATGTTTTTACACATCAGTTTACCTTTGCACAGAGCCAGGCCAATTGTTTCCCCCTGTTTCCAGTCTTTGTGCTAAGCTAAGCTAACTGGCTGCAGGCTATAGCTTCATCTTTAATGGACAGATATGGGGCTGCAACTATCAATTCTACTATTCATGATTGATTAATCTGCTGATTATTTTTTTGATTAATCAATTCATTGTTTAAAACTTCAAAAAGCACTGAAAAATACCCCTCACAATTTCCTAAAGCCCAATGTAGCATCTTAAAATGTCTTCTTTTGTCCAGAACTGTCCAGAACAAATTCTTACATTTAAGACCCTGGAACCATGAAATGATTGGCTTTTTTGCCTGAAAAATGATTTAAATGTTTAATCGATAATTAAAATAGCTGTTGATTAATTTTCTGTCACTCGACTAATCATTTACAGTAATTGACTAACTGTTGCAGCTCTAGACAGATATGAGAGTAGTATAAATCTTCTCATCAACTCTCCACCAGAAAACAAATAAGTGTATTTCCCAAAATGTTTGTGTAATGTCCTCATTTTGAAATTGTACATTCAGAGACTTTACCATGGAAAAAGAACAAAACCACACAAATTTCCATAGATAGATGGATAGATAGATAGAGGAGATGAGACATTTTTCATGGTTGAGATAGTCCTATTCATAGTCCTGCTGCTCTGTTTGCTGTTTCCCTTTCAAAGCTGATCTGTGCTCTCTGGAGAGGTTTGTCTATGTATGTGTGAGTGTGCTTGTGTGAGTGTGTGTGTGTGAGTGTGTTTGTGTGCATATGTGCACTTTCTCTCTCAGTCAGTTCCAGCTTTTAGAGCTTTGTTATACCCACTGTACACTCTCACACACGTCTTTAACAAATCCCTGCTCTGAAACTCAATGCTGTGTAAGCAAAGCTCAGAGACAGTCAGAGAGCCAGAGTTCAATCACTCCTCTCTCTCTGTGTCTCTCATTATTATTGTCTCCATCTTACGGCCGTTGTTTATTAAAGGTTGCTATGTAACAACCAGCCCCTTTACCGCTTCAATCACGCAACTCAGCTTGTGTGTATGTGTGTGTGTGTGTGTGTGTGCATGTGTGCACTTGTGCTTGTCCCTGTGCCTCGGTGTGTGTTTTAGTGTGTATGTACTGTAATTTTATTTTTCTCTGTCCTCAGCTGCAGTATTTCACAGTAAAGCAATAAGACCAATCTGTGTCTAATCTGCTGCAGAGGCTTCAGGCCAGGTCGACTTCACCTTCCCTTTCCACACAGACAACTCTGTCATCCAGTTCATTTTGTCCAGTAGCGGTCAATTAGAAAACAAGTAACACTGTTACAGAATTGTATAGTTTAGTGTGTTAGCATGCTAATATTTCTGAACACAAAGTAGCCTACATGATGGGAATTTAATTCATTTTGCAAGTATTTCTTATTGTTAAATTGGACCTAGCTTGACTGCTCTCCCTTATGTGACATCACTTCGAATATGAAAACAGCCTTACAAAAATAAGTCCAGATGTCAGTGTTGTGTATATAGATATACAGTACTGTGCAAATGTTTTAGGCACCTTAGATGTTTAGATTCTTATCCATAATGCAATACCATCAGGGAGGTGTCTGATATTCTGCAGCATGAGAACGACCCCAAACACACAACCAGAGTCATTAAGAACTATCTTTATCAACAAGATGAACAAGGAGTCCTGCAACAGATGGTTTGGCTCCCACAGAGTCCTGATCTCAACATCATGGAGTCAGTCGGTGATTACATGAAGAGACAGAAGCAATTGAGACGATTAAATCCACAGAAGAACTGTGCAACTTCTCCAAGATGCAGGAACAACCAAAGAACCTGAAAAACTGTGAGCAGGTATACTGAGGAGAACTGCTGCTGTTTTAAAGGCAAAGCTGCTCACATCAAATATGAATTTAATTTAGGTTTCATCTGTTTAAAAAAAACAAAAAACAATTTAGCAATATTTTTGAAGCATCCTCACTTTAATTTTAGTGACTAAAACTTTTGCGCAGTACTGTATATTTTTTGAAAATCCTGTTCAACTTTTCCCACACATTTGTTCACTGGGTGGGATCACCAAGTTGCACTTTAATGTCTGTACCAAATTTCCCGGCAATCCATCCAATATTTTGTTGGTCCATGAAATTGTTAAAATGATGACGATTTGATACACCAACTGACTGACATTGCCACCCCTAGAGCCATGCTGCTATGTATGAAATGAATGTTGGCTAATGTATGAAATGTATGAAAAATGATTTTTTAAAAGGGGTAAAAATTGTCTCCATCTTTTCTTTTGGGTATCCGCACCATATCTAAATGAATGTAATAATACTGGCTCCAATCAAAGTATTGTGAGCTTTTTCCATGTTATATATAGATAAAAAAAATCTGAAAAAAGCTGAGGTACAAACCTCTCTAATGTGTCAGATTTACACGAAGATGTGCAGCTGCAAGTTTCTTGCTTCTACTTTATATTAGATCTGACAAAATAATAACAAACTGTAAAAATCTGCTACAGGAAGTATTTTATCTAATGGCTGATGCAGTTAAGCTGTATAGAGAGATATAACAGCTAGAGCTGCAACTAATGATTATAATTATTTTCATTATCAATTAATCCGTCAATCTCAACTAATCCATTAGAAATGGTGAAAAATTTAGATTACCATTTTCTCAAAGCCCAAATGTCTTGTTTTGTCCCGACCAACAGTCCACCACCCAAAGATGTTCAGTTTACTACCATGGAAAGCTAAAAAAAAAAACCCAGAAAACACTCACATTTAAGACAGTGGAGCCAGAGAGTTTTAGCATTTTGTCTTAAAAAATTAAAAAACGATTAATTGATTATCAAAATAGTTGGCGATGAATTTTCTGTTGATGGACTAATCGATTAATCAACTAATTGTTGCAGCTCTAATAACAGCTTCATCACAGAAACAATGGACATTCATGAGGAAATAATAAGTCCAAGTGAGGCAGAAAAAGAAAACTATATAGAGATAACACTACTATTGATAAGACTTTCTACTGTGGAAGAGTTTCTGCATGTTTCTTAGAAAAACTCTTCACAAAACTTCCAACAAATTGGTACAGTGTGTGCTGCTGCTTGTACTACTGGTACCAGGTTTCTTTAAAATGTTTATGAACCACAGCATGTAAGTAAAGACATCAGTGAGAATAATTGATAAGTGTTCAAATAAGTGCGCTGCCTCTGTTAGCAACTTTGTGAATCTTGTACAAATCCTCTGCCTGCGTTGAACATTTAATACTAAATGTAAATGCTTTGTGTTTAAAAGAACTACATTTACTTCTTCTATCAACAAATACTACTACTAGCACTAGTATATACATTTTCCGTCTGTTTTGCGTTGTGCACTTTCGTATGCTGCACAAGTGTGACTTCGATTAGTCAGCGTGCCATTAGCGCCCATTACATTTAAGTGTGTGAGTGAAAGTGAATGGGAAAGTTTGATTTAGTGGCTAAAGCCATTATCGCTGTTAGGAAATAAATGGTCCCTGTGGAGCGTTTCCACACATATCCTCTTCCTCTCCCTCTTTATCTCTCCATGTCTGTCTTACACACACACAAAGGTTTCCTCTGGGACCTTCATCAGGCCAGCAAGCTCCTTTTAGCAGGCCCCTGGTGATCTCCATATCTCTAATGAGATTATTGTAGTAATAGGAGAGTTGATAAACCCATTACCCAAAAGCCATCCCTCCTGCCTTACTGCTTGCCTGTCTGATATTTTCTCATGTGCTCACTAGTGAGCTCTCGACCGGGACAGAGAGGAGGAAGAAGAGACAGGAGGAGGAGGAGAAAGTGTCATTCATGATGAGAGGGAGCAAGTGAAGAGAAAACATGCTGCTGCCAGAGGAAAAGAGGAGAGAACGGTTGATGTGCGAGGGAGGAAAGAGAGGAAACAGAAACAGTTGCAGATCAGGAAAAAGAAGAATCGCTGACTAGGGCAGAGAAAAGGTGGCAATTGTAGAGAAACACAGGGGATAAAATCTAAAAAATGAAGAAGATGATATGAATGAAGGATGGATGAACAGGGAGTGACTGGAAGAGTGGCTGTTAAAAGGTCATGTGTGTTAGAGAGCCGTGTGCAGAGACCCCTCCTCCTTTCTGTCCTTTATCCTTCATCTCCCTCATTCCCGTCATTCTCTTTCCGCTGCCAGTTTCTCCTTTTGTACTTACAGTCTTCATCTCTTTTCCTCCCTCATCCTCTTTCAACCCAGCCTGGTCTATTCTGTCTCTCCTCTACTCACCACTCCAACACCCCCCTGCACAAACCAACTCCCTCTCTACCCTTCCCTCCCTCCATCTCTCTCTCTCTCTCATTCCTTTTCTCTCTATCTTTCTCCATCAGCTTCAAAGAGCTGTCTTTGTGGCAGACCTCGAGGGCACCTGCCTCTTGAGGTGGAATAAAATCATCCATCCCCCAGTGCTTTTGTCTTTGTCTGTGTGTGTGTATGTGTAGCTGGTACAGACTCCACTGAAGTGCACTGAGGCCCAAGGCAGCACTACAACAAACAAACAAACAAAACACAAAACCAATAAACAAGCAGGTGAACTCTGGTCTACAGGGTCATTTCTGTTTATGGGTTTACTCCGTAAATGAGATTATGTTACAGTGTTGCCGGTAACCTTTACAGCCCAAATGAAATTTGTGTGCGTGCATGTGTACCTGTCTATCTCTCTGTGGTTGCTCAGTGTGTCAGTCTTCAGATTGTGTGTTTATGGCTCTTGCGTCTTTGAGTGTGTGCGTGTAGGTGTTTTGGGAATCTGCCACCTCTGGAGGCGTGTGCTGGCTTCTCAGTGGCACAGAGTGAGATTGGATTAGAGTCTCTGGCCCACACTGTGTGTAAATCAAGAAGTTGGTTCAACAGAGTGTGTGATTGAGTGTGACCTTCATGAGGAGAGGAGAGGAGTGTTGACCAGGCTGTTTTCTGCCTAATGGACCTTTTACACAGCAGACATGTCATAGCAGGAAAAGTACAGGTGTCATTGATAATGTTCATGGTGGCTGGATTCCTCTTAGTTTCTCCATATTTATGACCCTGGTGTCACTTCCTTGGACACTTGAATGGAACTAAGCCATTGTTAATATTATCAGTTCCACCTGTGCTTTTCCTGCTTCAACATGTCAAAATGTCCGCTGTGAAAAAGGTCTATTGAGCTACATTTTCTCTGACTGGGCGAGTAAAAATGGTTTTGGGCGGCTTTCAATCGTTTGGGCTACAATCCAATAAGTGCAGAGTTTGACAGGAACGCTTTATGCCACAACTTTAAAGTGCTAATCAATAATTTTGTATTAATGATGATCACAAGACTACTTGTTTGATAGAGGTCTCTCATAGTGACAAACCCACAGAGAATTATCACCAGACTGGTTCATTGTTTTGGTTTTCTGGCCTGTGGCTCCACTGTTTTGGTTCAGTCTAATTTGTTCATTCTACCCATCAGCCTTGTTTACCAGCAGCGGGCAGCTGTTTTCAGCACAAAAAGCTCCGATACTGTACACTACCTGCCCAGCAGACAGACACAGTTAACAACTAGCTGGTGAACATGGTGGAGCATTTAGCAGCTGAAGAGACAGATATTTCCCTCAGGAGTTGGTGGAGACCAAAACAGAGCTAAAAGGAGAGTGAATGTTGGACTTTAAAGGTGCAGTGTGTAGAATTTAGTGGCATCTAGCGGAACAGACTTTGCAGAAGTGGAATATACATAAATATGTTTTAATTAGTGTATAATCATCTGAAGATAAGAATCATTGTGTTATTGTTACCAAGGAATGAGCCCTTTATATCTACATAGTGAGCAGGTCCTCATTCACAGAGCCTACCATGTTGCAGCTCCATGTTTCTGCCATAGCCCAAACCAAACACTGGCTCTAAAGAGGGCCTTTCACGTTTTTCGAGTTTCACAGCCACTGAAGGTTCTCCTACATGCTTGGAGGGGGTGGGGTCATTCAGTTGGCTGCAATCTGCAACTTCACCGCTAGATGCCACTAAATCCTACACACTGGTCCTTTAAATTCATCATGTTGTCAGAAAAATGACTCTAAATGAATGCTAATATTACTAGTGTTATCTGCTGGATGTGTAAATAAGCAACTGTTTGGTAAGAAGTTTGTCATGTCAACTTAAAAGAGAACAATATTTCAATCTCGTGTTCACAGCTTGTTTCCACTGCCCCCAAGTGACCTAAAAATCAGATTTTAGAAGAAGAGGAGATTGACATAGCACAGTTAGGAAGGCTTGATGGCCCAAAACACAATGACACATGCATGATGACCAACAAAAACATATGTCACTCCAGTTCAATAGCTCTACACTCAGAGTTTTTTCTTTCAGTTATATTCACTTCCAATGTCATAACTCTGTTTGTAATCTTTTAATAGTTTAAATTTGTTCATATAAGTGAAGGCTTTTGCTGTTTAATATGACAATATCCAAGACTTCACATTAATTCTTCAATATAGTAACTGTAGTCTCAGGTTCACCTAAATGCATAGCCTGCTAAGAGAGAAATACTGGAGGGGGGAAACCCTTCTTCAAAAGAAAGCAAGACTGAGTTTGTTACACTCAGAAGAGAAGAGAAGAGAAGAGAAGAGAAGAGAAGAGAAGAGAAGAGAAGAGAAGAGAAGAGAAGAGAAGAGAAAAGAAGAGAAGAGAAGAGAGGAGGAATATTTGGGTCAGCATGCAGTAAAGTGAGCTGAATCAATAACAAAGACTAAACCTGGTAAAGATTCATCCATGTTCAACAGACAGTATTCATGTATCCACTTACGTAACCCTATACATACACACACACACACACACACACTACTCTACCCTAATTACAAAAGATAACCAAATTAGGGAGACGTTGATTAGTAATCAAAATGCATATGCGTATGTGTGTGTGTGTGTGTGTGTGTGTGTGTGTGTTTGTGAGTGTTTTGTGAGGTAGAGAAGAAAAAAAATGGGATGGGTGTTGGACATCTAACGTCATTAGAGAGAAGAAGGAAAATCAGTCTAATAAAGGAAAGAGGTTGCTGCTCAGTCTTGGATGAAGGCCAAAACCACTACTACACACTAATTCACTGTGTATGTGTGTATGTGTGTGTGTGTGTGTGTGTGTGTGTGTGTGTGTGTGTGTGTGTGTGTGTGTGTGTGTGTGTGTGTGTGTGTGTTTGTGTGTTTAGAGAGGTGTATTGATCCATGGGCGGGTGGAGAAGACCTGAACTGACACAAACACCAGCCTGAATAAGACCTTAACTATATCTTCAGGTACATTATGTATAGCAGTGCTGCTGGCTGTTGTGCGGCTCATTGATCGGCTACTTTCTCTTGAAAAATGATTCCTCTGATAGAGTGTCTGGAGACCTTGAGAAATACAACAGTGTAGCAAACCCTTCAGGTCACTATTTCAAAACACATAAGATCTGACACTCTGTGAGAGAGAGGTTTAACATGGGGCTTTACAAAAACCTGAGGTAGTATCAGAACACAATATATTTACTTTCTTATTCTACCCAACTTTATATATCACAATGAGTGATACATATTCATTCAATTAATTTTTAAGGAACAGATTTAATATGGAGAGTAATGTTTGCTTCTGCTGTGACTGTTTTGTTTCCTTCTTGATCATGAATCCATATACTTCATAGTAACAAATGGTCCACAAACCTTCAAATATATCCTGTTTACCTTGTAATATGTAACCTTCTCTAATGGGGGATGTAATAGCGTCTCCCATTGTTGGTCTTTTAGTCATTTTTGTGTGTGGCATGCAAAAAACAAATATCTATTATTGTTCCATTTTGATGAAGTTGTGTTCTTCTGAATACGACCATAAAGGACCTTTAGGATCCATAAGAATGCTGTTAGAAATAACTTCCTCCACTGTATTTCTCACTTCACCATTAAATTTGAATACAGTAACACATGTTCACATTAACCAATTACATTCGTATTCAAAGCAGGATTTTGTGACATCACAACTGCTGTAGTTTGGAGGCCAATCACAGTCCAATATCCACTTACACAAGAGTGATGTGGAAACTTGAAACCTCCAATAAACATTTCATTTGATTTTTCACTTTGTTCATTCAAATTTATTTTGGTTAGATATGCAAAACTTAGGAAAATGGCTACTAATGTACAGATTGATGTATCTGATGTGATGTTATAGTTTGTGTTCAGTGGGTTGGATAGCAATATTACCTATATAATTCAGCTGCTGATCATTTTTGGTAAATTCAACAGCCATACATCTAAATGGTCTGGTTCCAAACCTGCTTTCATCCGTTTATTGTTGAACACAAGCAGTATGGCACCTTAACTGATGATAGATAGCTAAGAAGAAGAAGTTCTGTTTTTGTAAAACTGTTGTTGTACCTATTTGTTGTGAATAAAGAAAATTTTGCAAGAGCCTCATGTTTTGGGGGGGGGAGGACAAAACAGAAAAATACAGTGAAGTAGTTTTATTTTGTCCAGTAGTTTAGTTTTTGAAATGAAAAAAGTGCACATTCACTAATTTGTTGTTACTCCAGATATTTCTTTGTTTTGTGCAAAAAATGTGACGCTTGTAAATCTTTTTGGTTTCATTTCTTCTGCTGCCCTCCAGCGGATAGATTTAAAGACTACATTTCCACCCATAATGCACTTCGTCCTTTTATTCCCATCATTCCCTGCTGCGACCAAGGACCGTCTGCACCAGTCAAGATGGCGGATAGACCAGGTAACGTAGCGTGTCCTCTGCTGAAATAATCATATATTTTCTTTATTATGTGCTTTGTTGTCGGTTTCTATTTGCACATTTTCGCAGTGAGTGTGTTTTTGTGTCTGACGGACCGTTAATGAGTCAGTTGGAGGCGTTTGTCTGACTGAAGGCCGCAGTCAATCCTTTGAGTCACGTCAAGGACTTTGCGTGTCATTGTCGGCTTTACTGTCAAAACTCCTCTTCCAGCCGCTTTTTGACATTTAACTGTGATAAGAAACTTTCAATTTGACTCGTAGTTTGCATAAAGCTGTCACAATTATGTTGTTGCATTTTTTAATTATGTAACGGTTTCTTTTGGCTATAAGTTAGCTTGCACGGTAGCCTGCAAACACAGACCGCAAACTCTTGACAGTTGGTCAATTTTAAGCCTAAAACAAGATAAAACTGTAGAAACAAACCACGAGAGGCTGTTTTGCTTTGTAATGATAAATAATGCACTATTCATTGTAGTTTCATTATAGCTACACACCTCTGGTGAATAGAGTTGCCTCCGGAGGTGGAAATGGCCCAGTATATCCATTAAAGACACGTTTTACGACATATTATAATACTCTGCTTAGGATAATAAGTTGCGATATGGTTTTTCAACCAAAAAAGTTTAATTACCTTGTTCAAGCATTTTTAAATGACATCTACTCCTCTTCCCTCATCGAAAAAACCATAATGTGTGAATATACATAATTTTTCATGTTAAAAACTTTAACTGTATGTCTCCTACTTCACTGAAGAGTTATTTCTCTGTTTTGTGCCCTGGAGGCTTAAAGTTTCCACATCATACTTTTGTAAATTACATATTGGACCATGATGTGATGTCTCAAATAATGCTTGTATTTGTATGTATGAAACTGAGATTTAAGGCAAGCACAAAGGAATTTTTCCACTTCAGCAGATGCAAATGAGAACAAACTCTGCACAGTGAAGGTCAAACATACAACTGAAGGAACAAGACACATGTTTGAGTTGAAGGAGACTTTAGTATGAAAACATCAGAAGTGCTAATGATTTAAGGATGAGCAGTGTTACTTTGTCTGGACAAATTTAGAATTAAACATAAACCTGATTCGATGTTTAATAAAAAATATTGTACAACAGCTTCACAGTTATGAAGAACCTGTTGCTTTTCTTCAAGTCAAAGTGTTACAAAAGGAATATTTAATTTTGGTTCAGGTATTTAAATGGGGCATAATCTCAGACTCTGCTAATTTGTGGGCAGAAAAGGTTAATTATTGAAAAAATAACCAATACATTTATAATTAACTTAAATGTTGCAGCCTTATTGGTAATACTTTATATACCTCCTTACTTTTGCTGAAGTGAATGCAGGAGTTTTACAGCTGAAAAATTGTTTGTGACATTACTTTAGTTTAAATCATCCACTGGTTGGTCACAATGAAGTAGATGTATGACACGACTGCAATGTGGTCACAGCAGGTGTTTAACTTGATATTTTACAGCAGCTTCGTAGCCTGGGGGTCAAAGCTGTTTATTTGATCATTTGAGGTGTAAATCGGAGCACACCACAAGAACTACAGCACGTTTTTCTCATTATGGACAATGTGTAATCTAACTGTTGTTGCCTTCTCCGCTTATGACTAGTTCCCGTAGCTGAGAAGCGGCTGATGGATGTGAAACTGGGAGAGCTGGGAAGCTGGCTTGGAGGTCGAGACTTCACTCCCAATGGCATCATCTCAGCCGTCCGCAGGGGTGAGGAAACCTGTTCTGACTAAAACTGTGTTCAATAAAAAGCTTTTTACCCTCTTTTACAATTAGAAGAAATCAGTTCTGGTTTTGTTTCCTTGGCTCCAGTTTCTATTACAAATACTGGAGTTTTCAGTTTTCACCATTGCTGATTTATGAAATACAAGCCTTGGCAGATATCTTTGAAACATCCATCACTGTTGGTTTGAGAAACAGCAGCAGAAAGAATGTGGTGATACAGAAACCTCATAAATCATGAACAGAGACAACATTTAAATGCTATCTTCTATCTTTTTGGAAGCAATAACTATCAACATATTTGAGAGCGTTAATTCATGAAACAAGATGTCAAATGTAGTTGACAAATGGTGGGAAAGTGTATTGACTTGAATTGATTTTCATTCACAGTTAAATCACATCTTTAGCATTTGATAAAATGACACTGCACCATGTCGTCATACTGTTTTAAGCTGTGGTTTATGCTGTTTTTATTGCCTCCTTCTCTTCTAGGCCACGACAGATACTACAACAAGTACATTAACGTGAAGAAGGGAGGCATCGGTGGTGTAGCCATGCTGCTGGCTGGCTACGTAGCCCTCAGCTACCTGTGGGAATACGACCACATCAGTAAGAAATCCCTACTTTGTTTACCCTTTGTTGTAAATGTCAGTTTTGAGCCCTGAAAATACTTAACTCAGCCACTATTTTTCATTTTGTTACTTATTGTTTTCTAAGAGTAAGCCCCTTTTGCACTCCAGTGTCTCAAATTAGCTACAGAGATCACAGATGAGGAAAGAAAAATTACCTTTTAAATAACATTTTAACATCCTTCGCTTCGTCTTCTCTTCTAGAACATGATCGCTGGAGGAAGTACCACTGAGCTCCCTCAGCAGCCATCAGACCTTCAGGGTTGAAGCTTCCCTTGCTGTTTCTATTCTCAGCTTTGTGTAGATATGTGACTGTTGTGACCAATAAACAATACAAAGACTTACTGTTGGATGTCATGTTTTGGGTGTGTGACAAATATGGGATGAGTTAGTGATATAAAGCTGCATCAAGCGTTACAATTAACTATTAGGAGTGCAGTTACTTTATAAACAGTGGCCACCTCAATAGTGTAGTAAGGTGGGAATGAAAGTATAACAGGTACATCTGTAACAAACATTTATTTGTACACACTGTACAGATTGTGAGAATATGTTCAGACTGTATCCACTGTCAGCAAAATAATGAAAGTAATCCTCTGAGATACAACTTGAGCTGAGCTGCTTCACCCTCCACGTTTCCTTTAAGTTAAAATATGTGTATTCAGATTTCAGAACGTAGGGCCTCCACACACACACAACTGGAGAATAATGAACTATTTCCAGGATTTAAAATGTTTGCAAAAAACCACAAATATGTAGTTGAGGGTGACAAGTCTTATGTTTGACTAATGCAATAGTCTAAATTTTAGAGGTTTTCAGATAATGCAAGGTGTACAGAGCTCCATTCAGAGTCTGATTAACTACAACAGTTGAAAGTACAAACGGCCATTTACATTCCTACTGGCACTTATCACATTTCTGTGGTTTATTTCACTTACACTGTCAGAGATTTACTCAGATTAGCAGAACAGGAACAGTAGTTTGGTATCACAGATGCAGTCACATGACCTGAGGAAACAGGAATATGCTGTAAAAAAAGCAGCAACATGTTTAAGCTCTGCACCTGTTTCCCTGGGTGCCTGTTTTTTCAGAGTCGGTGTTCCATACAGTACAAACATAGAAAACTTTAGACTAACCCGCAAGTCAGGTCATTCAACCACAGCCACACAGATGGTGACATCAGTGTCTTTTTTTTGCTTGTTGTCATTTTCATGTATCCATGTTTTTTTGAAAGAGGCAAAATACCGAAAAAGTAGCTATGTTTATCTTCCCTCCTGCCTGTGTCTGTATGAAATGACACACACAAGAGCGGCAGTTAAAGTCTTTAAGTTGAACTTGAGTCTTTGGAGCAGAGGGGCTTCATCTCTTCAGCTACTCTTCCTCTCATCTCCTCTGCTCACATCAGGGAGGCGAGCTACAGCACTGCGGTGTTAGGACCTTGAGACTGAAGGTTACTGTCCACTCAGGAAGGCGAGGTGGCCTTTAGTGCATTTGTTGGCGTAGTGGCCCTTCTCTCCACACTGCAGACACAGGGGAGACCAAAAAAAAAAGAAGAGATTAATGGCTTTTTATTAAAAGCAAAGGAAAGCTGGAAATGGCACAGAAAAGACAGAATGTGTGTATGTAAAGTACAAATACACACCACTGGACAAAGAAAAGGTAACAGATGCCAGTCTCGTTATTTACAACCAAAGCGAGAGTCTGGTGTGTACAACAGATTTTGAGCAGACAAACGTGGAGATGAATCACCTTGTAACAGGTGACCTGGTCCAGTGGCCGAGGCCCTCTGTTGGACGTCATGTTATTTTGCTGAGCACCGGCGTTCATGACGTGGTTCTGCGGCCGCTGGCCTGGACTGGAGTTGGTCAACTGGATTAGAGAGAGCGAGGAGCGGCCGATGGTAGGTACAGGCTGCAGGAGGAACCCAGCAAAGAGAAACGGTTTGTTCTTCTGTTCAGCAACAAATTAGCATGTAGAAGTGCATCTAGTATAGTCTAAAAATAAGTCTTACAGTCCCATCCTAGTAGCTCTTACCTTTGTCTGGTTCTGGGTTTGTTGTGGTAGAGGAGGCTGTTCAGAAGCTCCCATCGGCAACTCAAAACGGGGACTGTGGAAGAAGATCTCACTGTTATATCTGTGTAACTGTAGGGTGATGTCACCAATTATTTTTATTTCTATTGCTGCCTCTGTCTTTTGTCTAAAGATAATTATACTACTGTAGATGACATTTCATCCAATGCATAATGCACAGAGAGAACTATCCCTAAAGACAAAACTTAATGCTGAAACAAGTCATAAGTGGCAACAAAACTGTCTCTGTTTTTACTGTTTTACTTACACATTTCTATTATGTGGGAATCAAATAAAAAAGGTAACATACTGCATAAATTTACAGGATTTTCCTTCTGGACAGAAGCCCACCAGGTAATTCACACAGATCACCCTCCTTGTGTGTCTGTGTCTGCAGTCAGGACCTGAGACAGGAAGTCAGGGACAGAAATATAAGAATAATGCAGATGGACAATGAAAAATTAAGGGTTTTTTTGCTGCTGATGCAGAAATTCGAACCAGCAGGAGTATATTTTCTGCACATTTAGGGGGTGTTAATATCATTACTGCTGGAGAGTTTATGTCCACTACTGAGCACCTACCGTGTTTGCAGAAGCCTCGGTCGTACCAGGGGCAGTCTTTGATCTTGGACTCGGGATCAATGTGCAGGAACGGACATTCCTTGTTGCTACACTCACCTGCGAGGGTCAACACACAAATAAAATCAGCCGGATGCTGATCAACAAATACAGCCACTGAGCTCATCTGTGCGATTTTGTGCAAAGTCAAGTCAACCAACCAAACTTGGAGTAAAAGTAGCATTCAGGCATCTTGGTCATGTCGTACTCGTGGAGAAACTCGCACTGGTCTCCTTTCTTACACAGTCCTCTGAGCCAGTGCTTACACACCACCGTCTTCTCTCCACTGATGTGACGGAACGGACACATCCCGCCTGTGAGTGGAAACAAAGATACAACACAACACAACAGAATGAAGTATTTTCCAGTTTCCCATGCTTATGCCTGAAAAGTTTGACCTACCGGCATCTTGAACATGCAGCCATTAAGATGGAAGATACACAAATACAGAATTACCAGTAAAGGTATCAATGTAAATAAAAAAGAAATATGTCTTACGTTGCTATCAGTGGAAGTATTTATGTGCATCACAATCTAAAAAATTCGCTAACAACTTATAGGGAAACTCTGGTTTTACACATAAGGTCACTTTACTCTTATTTAAGAGTTTAGGAGAAAATAACCTGGATGATGTCACCAGTGTTATCTCAGCTTGAGCTTGACACTTTATTTAAATTTAAAACAGAAAGCCTGCGTTACCAACTGACAACACAGAGTTTGAGACATTAGCCGGGGGTCGATCTTCATGTCTTTTGAAAGGTAATTTGTTCATTTCCACTTATCAGAATTCAGTGCTCTCCAGCAGCCACACTGAGGCTGTATGTGATGGTACTCAGTTCTAATTTAAAGCAGTCACTTCATGCTGCTCCTTTTGTTATAGAACTTTGACACTGATATATTACAGTCTGAGATATTGGGAATTTTTGACAGCAACTATATCTACCACTTGATGAAAAGAAGTGCTGAAGTGTGAACAAACCAATGGAAAAATAGCAGCAAAGGTGCTGCCAATGGCAATGGTAGATACTTGTATCTAATTAGAATTCAATATTAACGCTACACTATATTAACTCACACATTTGATTCAGATCATTAAACAGTGTGTATCTGGTTTCACTTCTTACTGAACTGCTCTAAATATGTAACTCCACAAAAATAGCTGAATTAGACTTTTTAACTGATGTGACTTCATGGATAGCAGTACCTAGCATAATGTATCGACACTTCCAACTCAGAGAAACTGGAAGTTTTCCTGTTCTTCCCATTCTACTGGCATTGCTCAATATGCATACGCAGTATAATGAAAAGATGTTATTAGTTGCATTATGACAAATGTAAGATCCAGGGGGGTTTGGAAGCTCCTTTACTGCTTGACAATTATTTTTCCACTTATCTGTTGTAAGACCTCCACTTTCATGGAAGTTAAAACCTGTGTAAAGGAAAATCTTTTTCAACACATTATACAAAAATAATTGCTGAAAACATGTGAAAAGGCTAAACTATGTAGTACTGGATCATGGATTTCGAGCATTAAACTGTTTTTCACCATTTCTGTGTTCAGGATATTTTGAGCGGGTCCCCGGCCAGAGGGAGAGCATTTACAGGGCAGCACTTCACTAAAAAGCACGGCTTAAGAGGAAATGTTTCCAAGGGTGACGGCCACAATGACGCTGCTTTTCAGCAGAGAAGTGAGTAACGTTAAGTTAACCAAACTCCATTGAAAAAAAATGACAATTTAACATACAGATGATTGGTGATGGTTTACTTGTTAACTAGTCATTTAAGTTACATTTTTAGTGAAACAAATCCACATTTACCAACAAAATATGTGCCGCATTAAACAGTGGCTCCTAATATTACTTAATTTTAAAATATCATCCATGTTGCTTGTCTTACACCTACAAACAAGACCTATTTCAAATTGTGTATTTTTATATGGGAGTTTGGTACAAGCATTGATAACTCAGAGGCTGTTCAGTTGGCCAGTACTTTCAGAGGACACGCCCCCAGTGTATCACAGCAGAGAATATTGCAGATTTTAACAGGATTTTGAAACTTAATTTTATATACTTGGTGATTTTTTAATCATTAAAATTTGGCTGAGTGGTTAATAACACATTTTTCTGTGTTTTGACAAACTCAGAACAAATATTTATTATTGCTTTACACGGACTTTAAATATTAAATTGTTGGAATATCCCTTTAGAAAAAAGTCAGTTCTGAGTCTACAGATTTAAAAATGGCAGTCAAGTGTATGTATGTAGTTATGTGCTTCATGTGTGACAGTAGTGTAAATGCCCCTAAATAGTTAGTCTGAGTGCAGAGCAGCTGAAATGTTGTCATGTTGTGTTTTTACCTTTTATACACGCTGCTCTCATGAAGAACTCACACACAGCAGAGCCGGACTCTGTGGGGACATAAAGGGGTTTGGATCACACAAACACGAACAGAGACACCAACATCCAGATGCTAATGTCCACCTGTAACTCTGATCACAGTTTCCCAGCTACAGCGGCTAAGCACCAGCTAGCATCCGAGCACTTACTGTCCATGCCGGGGAAAGGCAGCGGCTGCGCCCCCAGCTGCTGCTCCACAGCGATCTCCAGGTCAAACTTGATATGATCCACGTTGGCCAGTAGATCCTGCATGTCTGCTTTTGGTTTGTCGTGCTCCCGTCAAGAGAAATGTCAGCTTCGGTTAGTTAGCTTGGAGTTGAGCCTGTTAGTAACTTCCTTCAGCAGCTAACGCAGCTAGCCGGGCTAACCGACGAGCTGAAGACAATCAGCGAGCTTCCCGATGTAGAAAACACAAGGAGCTGCTGCGTTTTGTAGCTTTACCGGAGCTGTTTTATTAAGTTTGGTGTTTAAGTTATTTGTTTGTCACGGAGCTGCTTATAATAGTGGATGTGAGGATGAGAGGCGCGCAGATTGACCTCTGACCTGACGGAACAAGGCACGCAGAGCCCTTCTTCTTCTTCTTCCTCTTTTGTTTAATGGCTGTTGGCAAACAGCTTTTAGGCGCATTACTGCCACCTTCTGGTTTGTAGTGTAGATAACAACGGTTACTACACTATTACTTTAAATTCTCCTATTAATTCCTGTGTTTCCTACAAATCTGAACATAACCCTGTACCCTACGTCACCTGAACTCCTCTGCAACATTTCTCTAATACCACGTGTCATGTGATTCCTTTGGAGTGCAATTGTAAGTGTCTGTCGCTATTGTTGACATCTAGAACAGTATAAAAATACATGCTCAGACTAAAAAGATCCCAGAGTAGTTATGTACATTTGTGGCACATTACTGCCTCTCACAGTTCAGTGCTAGATTGCTGTCTGACCATTTTCACCTTCTGTATTTACCTAACAAGCAATGTGTTTTACATAAAAACAAACAAACAAACAAACAAAAACACAGCAAAAAATGTGCTTGTACAAAAACATACATACATACATACATACATACATACATACATACATACATACATAGTGTAAATATATGCTGAGTTCATTTAAGAAAATGCTCGACTGAATAGCAAGGTGTTTAGTTTGCTTTTAAAAGAAGTTCAGCAGGAAAACGCTTCCATTTTTTAAGTGCATACATGCTGAATGCCATCTCAGCAGACTTAGAAAATGCTGTAGGCACATGTAGGAGATTTATTAGCATGTCTGACATGTATTGTGGAGCCAGACCATTAAGTGCTTTGTACACCAAGAGGAGAATTTTGAATTGTAATCTGCAGACAACAGGTAGCCAATGACAGTTTTGGAAGACAGGAGTTATGTGGTCTGATCTTTTTGTCCTAGTTAGAATTCATCAGTCCAGCCTGCTCATGACAAGTTTCTCTGAGGTCTCTTCAATGCCCTTTCCACTCTCATTTCTCTCCACCTCTGAGCCCTGTCCAACAGAATTAACAGCTTTACAATAAGATCAGACACCCAGTTTGTTTAAATGGCGTCAGAATCTGAGCATATGACTGTTTTCTGTGGTTTCACCTCCTCAATTCACTGTAATGCACAGATTATTGCTATTAATTCCATTGTAAAGACTGAACACCCTCAGTCTATTCTTCATAATTTGAAGGTCCAGATATAAGAGACAAAGCCAGATTTCCTTATCAGGCCTTCTCACCATCTGTATAAATCTGAAGGTAATTTTCCCAGTTGTGTTTTAGTTTTTCTTTCACCATTTCCAGATAGGCTTTACTGTCAACATGTCCTTGCATGAGCTGTGGGTAATCCTGTACGATGGTGAACCTTGAGCAGTGTTTAGTAGTCAAAGTTACAAAAAACAAACAGGATTAAGACAATGTTGGAACAGTGTGGTCTCTGTCTTCCCCTGGACCCTGGACTGAGTCTCTCCACCTGTTTGTTTCAAGCCAGCAACAGTCCCAGACCAGCGCAGGACGATGGTTATTTACAGTTGTTTATCTTTCTCTTAGTTGTTGATTCACAAAACTTACTAAAGTTTTATTCATTTATTTAATCAGAAATGTAACTTTTAACAACTATCAATATAAGAATGCAATAAACATAAATAAACAAATAAACATATAGTTAACAAATATTTTATTTATCATATTAATTTACTTTATATACAACCAGTGTAATTAATAAATGAATATTTTTCATTAATCTATTGTTTTATTGTCAAATTGCCCTGAACACACACACACACACTATATATACAGCAATTTGACCAGGATTAGTTTATATTCAATTAAATATATTGAATAAATTCATGTAATATTGTAATTTCTATGAATAAAGTTAAATAAACATAAGCAGTCTGCTGTCACAATATATTTTATTTGGGTTAACTTTTACTGGCTCCTATTTAAATCTCATCCTCACTTATCATGCAAGTGTCTCTCAGAACTAAATGCTTTGTGTAAATTCAGGGTTAAGCGCATTAAGACAGTCAGCTGATTCTGTTTAAACAGGAAAGACTAAAAATAGAAGCTTTATATTATCTAGAGACATGAACAGAAGGCGATGTACTTTGAGATGTACTTTATATGTAGTGAGAACTTTGGGTGCTGTGTGTTCCTGAAGATATTTTCATTTCATCGTGAAGCAGAGTATTTAACTATCAACTCGTTCAATGTTTAATCTCATGCTGAATTTCTTCATAACAGTCTGTTAATATTTCTATCAAGAAAGGAACATCCCATTTGCAGAGATCTGCAGTCAAACTAAAAGATCACAAACAGAAGCCTTTGATTCATTCGTTATAGTTAACAATGGTAGTTTTATTATGTATCAAACTGTATATGTGCATACAGTGTGTAACACAGGACGCTCATTTATGAAACTAATAGTCACTTTGTGCTTCAATCTGCAGTGCTGCCTGTAAGGAAACGTTGAACTTGGAAACTCACTACAAAAGGAAGTGGAGATTGCTTTCAAGATTAAAGCTTAAATGTAAATGTAACATCTTATGTTGACAGTTGAGAAAAAAAACATGAAACAGCGAAGGTATTATAGCAATACTGAACAACTAGAGGACAATGATGTCTGCTCATCCGCACACAAATCTTTTCATTGAGACAAGTCTGTTCCGAGCTGTAATGTTGTCTATCCATGACTGCTGTGAAGTCACAAGGAAGCGTCTTGATATGAGCTTTGACAGATTTCATAGGTGTACACTTACAACAAATATACACACGGAACAACACACCACCAAAATTGGTATGATAATGTTTGCAATAGTCATCAGTCCAGCAGCCATCAGTGTCAGAAGCTCCACCCTTTACAGCTCAGGTAGGCCAGGCATGGGGAAACGACCAGCGAAAGCCTCCACCTCTGTCCTGATCTCAGATACCCGCTGCTGGAACTTCTCTCCCTGGGAAAGAGCCTGAATGAACTCCCTCAGAGGGGCCTTGGGATCCAGACTTCTCTGCACCTCCAAGGTCAGCTCAATGCCTGCAGGATAAAGAAGAGCAGCGAGGGCTTTCAGATTGAAAAGTTTCTGAGAATTTTAGTTTTTCATCATTTTGGTTTGGTGGATGGGTTTAAATATGATGATGTCCAAGCTTCAGTTGCCGATACTATGGAGAAAAAGCCAGTCAGAGGCGGGAATCAGAACAAAACACTGCACCATAGTGGTTGAATTAATTCAAAATTAAATCAGAATCTCAAAATGAACTTCATAAAACTGCTAAATGTGTTACCAAGTTTCAACAAAGTGTCATTTTACAAATGTGCTTCTTGGGAGTTGTTTCTGACATTTTTAAGTAAA
Source organism: Thunnus maccoyii (assembly GCF_910596095.1). Taxonomy (NCBI): domain Eukaryota; kingdom Metazoa; phylum Chordata; class Actinopteri; order Scombriformes; family Scombridae; genus Thunnus; species Thunnus maccoyii. The sequence goes on along the minus strand of NC_056550.1, from coordinate 8,504,661 downwards.
AAAAAAAAAAAAAAAAGCTGGTTAGCTTAGCTTAGCATAAAGATTGCCTGGTTCTGTCCAAAGGTACCCAAATCTGCCTCCCAGCACCTCTAAAGCTCATTAATTAACATGTTTTATCTGGTTTGTTTAATCCATACAAAAATGAAGTATAAAAATGACAATTTGTGGTTTTACGGGGGTTAACTTTGGTGTGCTGCATAGACAGGGGAGTGTTTGATACTCAATAGACATATTGGGTGCAGTATCACTTGAAGCACAGATAGCTGAATACCTTATCACCCCTTCATTGGTCTGGTCACCACAATTCAAACACTTTTCTCAGAGAATATCTCAGAGATTCTACTTTTTTTTTTTTTTTTTACCTCTGTGAATGAACTCAGCCACCTTCTTGAAGTCATCTTCCACCAAACCTCTGGAGGTCAGAGCTGGAGAGCCAAACCTCAGACCACTGGGGCGCAAAGCGCTCTTATCCCCTAAACCAAGAGATGTATGTGAAAAGTTTAGAATGGCGCTCTGAAGGATCATTAACAATGGCAACATTCACAAAGGCAAGGGTAGAAATCACACACACACACTCTACAATGCAAACAAAGCTGCATGTATCATTGCATATTAGTGCTAAAACACACTACCTGGACAGGTGTTCTTATTACAAGCAATAGCACAGGCTTCCAGAACCTTCTCAGCTCGTCCTCCATCACTTCCTTTGTTGCGCAGGTCCAGTAGGATCAGATGGTTGTCAGAGCCGCCTACACACAGAGACACAGAGCATTAAAAAACATAACACAGACCATGATGCTATAAATCTGCTATCAAAGGCTTTTTTCAACTAAACCACCAGTAAAAACAATAAATAAATTATATATATATAATAAATCATGCATGCTGCGTCATCACCCCTATTTTAAACAAATATTTAGGATTATATAAGTTTTAACTGTTGTCATATGAAACTAGATGAATAGAGGTTCAATAGGGATGTTTACATTAACGTGAGGCTGTCATAATAATGAGAACTCAATTTATATTATTCACTAACATCAATACCTCCAAATGCTTTATATGAAGGAGGAAATAAAGGAATGGATGTAATAAGTTATTGTCATCTTTTTGTTCTCTATGGTGAAGTTTCAATTTAACTTGTGCTTGTGGAGTGGTACTGCAGCACTTACCAGTGACTATCTTGTACCCGTGGTCAATAAGGCTACTTGATAGAGCTTTGCAGTTTGCAAGAACCTGCATCTGGTAGGCCTTGAACTCTGGTGTCATGGCTTGTTTGAGAGCTACAGCAACACCTGTGAAAAACATGACCTAAATGAGATAGACGCTGGCGAAATAGAACAGCTGTTCACATAAAGCTGAGAGAATAAAGGCAAAAGGGAGAAAAATGATGACGAGGTGCACCTGCGATAGCGTGGTTGTGTGGTCCTCCCTGCAGCCCTGGAAACACAGCCTGATTGATCAAAGACTCCAAGTTGTACAGAACCTCCTTCCCCTTTGCATCCACACTCCGCACACCTGGAGGAGAGAAACAGAAAGACAGACGGAAGGTCAGATGGAAAGCAAGAGAAAAAATATTCATGACAAAACAGATAAGGCAAGAGGTTTGTTTTTGAAAAAGGCGTCATATTCCATTTCTACCTTTCCTGTAGAATATAACTCCAGCTCGGCAGCCGCGCAGCGTCTTGTGTGTTGTTGTGGAAACAATGTCACAGTACTCGAAGGGCGAGGGCACCACTCCAGCTGCCACCAGTCCACTGATGTGAGCCATGTCTCCCATCAGATATGCACCATTCTCATTAGCAATCTGCTTCATGCGAGCGTAGTCAATGTTGCGGGAATAGCAGCTTGTTCCTGGAGGAGAAAAAGACAGAAGTGAATATATATAATATTTTTTTCCTTCTTCTTTACATATACAGCTCCTCTTTGTTTCTACAGGGAATAAATGATTTGTTTTAATGTGGGACATATTTACAATCTTAATAAGAAGACAAAAATGAAAGACTCAGTTCAGTTCTTTGGTCTAAAACTAAAATTTTACCCTAAAAACTAAACAAGCATGCACTGTCTTTGTATGTGTGTCTTTGTATGTGTGTGTGTGTGTGTGTGTACTAAAAGACCTGCAATGATGAGTTTTGGGTGGAAGAGCCGTGCGTTTTCTTGCAGTCTGTCATAGTCAATGTAGCCAGTTTCTGGATTCACCTAAAAACAGTAGATCATGTCATAACAAATACACCAAAACAACACAGTTAAATTACTTTTATTCTATTAGGTTTCCAATTTTGCCCGCATTTTATAAGGAGCCACAGGCCAACGCCACGTGCACATACTTGCACTAATGAGGAAAAATGGAGGCAGTTTGAATTAATCTTGTTTAACTTCGTCTCCAGAGTCAAGATGTAACTACTCCAAATATAAAACGTCTTTCAGAAAGCCACTTTTTAAGCAACAATGACCCACTCTAAATGATTCTTTATACCCTGTCTAGGAAAACAACATTAAGATAAAAAGGATTTTATGAAGCACACAATGACAGAGTTGTAAAGTAGCATCAGATACAACAGAAATGTTCAAATGCCATTAGAATAATTCAATGCCAACAGAATATTCAATAAATAGTGTTCACTGTACAGTTATTGTTCACATCTTGAAATGTGTTCCCAACTGCCTGAGTGTGCATCGACAATTTGCATGTGACTCTTATGTACCTTGTATGGCATGGACTCAAAGAAGATGGACGTCGCTGAGATTTTCTTTTTCTCAGTCATGAAGCCGTGTGTCAGGTGACCTCCATCAGGAAGGTCCAGTCCCATGATCCTGCCATGGGGCTCCACAATGGCCGTGTAGACGGCGAAGTTGGCTGGCGAACCTTTACAGAGAAGCATCAACAAAAGTATGTCAAGTCAGAGAGAGGAACAAGGAAGAAGTTTCAAGACATGAGGAGAGGAGATGGAAAAAGCGAGGAGTACAGAAGAGGAGTTTGAAGAGTGAGAAAGTATGTTAAAAATACTGACATCAGTCAAGCGCTTATAGTTTTAGATGTTAAATTAGTATTTGATACCTGAGTATGGCTGCACGTTGACGCCCCATTTCTCTGAGTCCAGACCGAAGGCCTCCAGCGCCCTCTTCTGACAGAGTCTCTCCAGCTCGTCAACATGCTCCGTACCACCATAGTACCTGAACACAGGGATCATGCAGATTATTACAACTTTATTTGTAATCTAACAGGTAGGATACAGCATAAATGCATTCCTGATATTTAATAAGTAATTTGACAAACGTGGTCGATCCTTGTACCTCTGTCCAGGATATCCTTCAGAGTACTTGTTGTTCATACAGGAACCCAGAGCCTCGAGAACAGCTCTGCTGGCAAAGTTCTCGGAAGCGATCAGCTCCAGACCGTAAACCTGCCTGTGCTTCTCTTTTTTTATGATGGAGAACACCTGAAACACAAACGTACACAAATATTATTCAGGGGAAAAGAACATTTTGTTACACAAGCTCTACAGTGCAAAAACACATCATTTATTCTGTTCTACACTCATGTGGAGAATTATTTGTGATTAGTAGCTGCTCTCACAGTCTGACTGCAAATGCAATAATGAGATGGTAAAAGTCTGGAGATGAAACAACCAGTTGGTTAATTGATTGAGTTCCCGGCCTCTCATATGAGACGATGTGCTGCTTTTCTCTTTTTTATATGACTGTAAATGAGTGCAATGAATGGATTAATCAATAATGAAAATAATCTTGTTTCAGCTCTAGAAAGTTGCAATGTCGACACCAATCCAATGCACAAAACTCTCATTAAAACAATATTCTTGAAAGAAGTTATTAGTACTGTTTATCCCACTCCAGTCTTTTGTCTATGTACTTTATGTAGATAAACTTTGTAAAATCCACTGAACACAAACCTCAGAGTCGTTGATGGACAGAGGCTCCAACATCATCTTGTTGTGCGATTCCCATGTTTCCTTGCTCATACTGTGGCCGTTTGTTAAAGACATGGTTGTGGTTTACCTGGTAAGTGGAGATCTAAAGAAGAGGAAGAGGATAATTCTTACGTTCATTTAGAGACTTGATAAGAGTCGCAAAAACATACAAACATAAAAAAAGAGTATTAAAAAGTTGAATTAAAGGACCAGTATGTAGGATTTAAGGGAATTTATTGGCAGAAATGGAATATCATATTCATATGTTTTAATTAATGTATAATCACCTGAAAATAAGAATCGTGTTTTTGTTACCTTAGAATGAGCCCTTTATATCTACATAGAGAGCAGGTCCTCTTCCACGGAGGCCACCATGTTGCACCGCCATGTTTCTACTGTAGCCCAGAACAGACAAACCAAACACTGGCTTTCGTGTTTTTCATGAGTTTTGTGGCCTCTGTAGGTTCTCCTACATGCTTGCGGTGCAGCCCCACTGAATGCGTCCAATTCATATAAAACACCCTGCCAGTCGCACAGCTGGTACACACAGCTGTTCAGAAAGTAGATGGTGCTGCAGCTTGATTGGCTGTCTTGATGTGAGCACTATTTGAATTTTTGAATTTATCCCGCTCACTCGCCGCATCGCCAGTTCAGGTCCGTGTCTTTTGTGCAGCAAATTAGTCGCTTCAAATAGACAATGAATGTGTGCGGATTTTGTCACCAGTCAGTTTGCATACAGTGGGGCAGCATCATCTGAAGGGGAAGGGGATGGGTACTCACTTTGTTGCAATCTGCAACCTCACCACTGGTTGCCACTAAATCTTATACACTGGTCCTTTAAGTGAACTTTTTTTGACTTTTAATGAGGCTGAAAACTATATTGTATTGTTGTTATCGTATTGTCTTTTTAAACAATATACAATGAGTGCTGCTGACAATCTGCCATACAGGTCCATTATCACAGATTCATTTTCATAGATCCATTATCACAGCCCACAACCTCAGACAAAGGAGTACACATCAGCATCTCTGCTGTCTGCAGCTGCGTTGCAACACTCCAGCGGTGGCGTGATGTGGCTCCATCAGTTAAACTTTGAACCATTACATAGACAAGAAAGATGAGCAACTGAATTGCAAAACCTCTCATAACACAGACTATTATGTAACTTGTATAATAAGTTCATTGCTCCAAGAAGCCAGATCTTTGCCCGCCGTATTAACACTAACTTACATAGGGTAAATATTTATCTGGTACTGCTGGTCTGGTTTACAAAGTTACTGCAGGCCAGTCAGCCGTCTGTCACATGAGTTTTATTACCTTTATCTGCTCTGCTCGACTGACCCAGAAAGTTGGCAACAAGGGAGTTAACACAAACAAAGCATAAAGTGGACTCATTTGATAAACTTTTAGAGTGAGCTGAGCTGTAGAAATGTACCACTACTGTTAAAGATATAAAGTCATAATAACTGCCCGCTTATCTGACCTAAATTTCTACCTTTGAAGGAAACAAACAAGCTGCCGAATGTCAACCGAGCAAGAGCCAACAAATACACAAATCATGTCACATAAGACTTTCAAACGCGAAACAGAGGTTAGTCGCTTTTAAAAGTGTATTTCTAGCTGCCAACGTGACCCGTAGTTTGTCGTGTGTATAAGTTTGTACATTGTTAGTACCGTTAACAAACTCACCTGTCGAGAAGAGACTCCCGCCGCTGGCTGTCAGTTGTGAAACTGAAATCTGTCCATGAGGCTACAACAAAAAAACTGCGTCTTCACGGAGGATAAAGTCCGCCAAACTTTCCACCAATCACATCGCTTCTTCTTCCTATTCTACGTTTTTATTGGCGGTTGGCATCCAAAATGTCGCATTACCGCCATCTGCTGGATTTAAACTAAAATCTCCACTGACTAAAACAACAATAACATCCGCGTCTTTCCCACCATTTCCCACTCTGCTGTAGCTCCAACAACACCCCGAAATCTCCTTGTTGCAGCTACAATTAAGTCAGTTTTCTCAGATTTTCTTTCTACTCCAGCAGTACAGTTAATTACACTATGTTATACAGTTTTTATTCCTGGGTAGTAAGTGTTATTTTCTAATTATGTATGCCTAAAAAGAATAGAAAATGGCTATTATTCCTTTCAAACTTTGCTTTTGTGACCTGGATAATGATATTTAATAGCATATCCAATAGAAAAATGGGCGAACACACATTTTGATAGCTGTAGAAGCACACACTTAAAGTGTATGTAGTATGTAGGTGTGAGCACTAACACCATAATATATGGGCATCACTTCAGTCTTTTTGTATGATCGTCTTGCGTCACAGCGGCTAAGATTAGTACCCTGAAATCACAGCTATCAAATCCTGTCAAAATGCTATGGATGCACCTCTTATCACAATTACATTAAAATAAAGTACCTGCATGATAAAGACATTTACAGTATATGGATATTATTCCTAAAGGTATTAAGTTAAAGAAAGATATAGTGAACATTTGAAGTGAGCGTCATGTATGGAAGTCTTTTAAAATGTTTTTATATATCTGTTTCTGCTTTTCCACAATACAGAATTCAGTGGTCAACATTTCATTAAAATATGTACTATTATTTTAATTTCTCTTTTCTAGGTTTTGTCATGAATTGTCTTTCAAACTCAGCAGAATTTGTGTATTTCACCACTCTAATAATGTGATAATATTGATATTGATAATAATGTTTTAGTTGATAGAATTCTGCTTAATCTGCTTAAATCTTTAAAAATTTTTAATTTTCGTTTTATTGATTCATGTAAGTGTTCAATTATGTTTTGTATACTGATGAATTTTATCCACCTAAACACTGTTTCAAAGCCTTCTCTACTCTGCCAAACATCTACTTAGACTTAAAAACAACACGTCTGCTGTATTGATTCATCCCATTTTCATGTCAGTGAACCCAACATGGAATCTGAGGTTGGGAAAGCCTGCTCTAAACCAATCACAGGGGAGTAAACCTAATAAAGAAATGAGCAGACACATTTTATGGGTTTCATCATATTCATCTGAAATATTTTCATGACTCAGTTATATACAATGTAAGATCCCAAAAAAACTTAGTGGCAAAGCTCAGTTAGCAAAGTTGCAATTGTACAATGATAAGTAAACCATAATTAATATCATGTACAAGCTCATAGGTTAGAAGGGTTGATTCCGAGTGTACGTGATGACCGATGTGTTCTCGATTGTAGCTTTCCTTCCTGGAGGGATCGATATCGTCATTATTCCATGCTCCTCTCCTCTGGTGTCTCCTCAACCATTTCCCAAATGGTAATATGTTACAATAAAGTGAAATACTCTTCATAGCTCTTCCTTTAAAAATAGTCAAATATATATATTGCGCCAGTCCATAAACATGTGAAAATGGCTCTGATAAATATTCTGCATCATTTTAGTGAGAGGGAGTTCATTCCTCTAGCTGCTGCTGCCGCTGCTTCTTTTGCATCTTTTGCTGTGAGAAAATAAAACATACGGACAGTCAGCTTGATACAGAAGCATGTTACATTCAAGAAATTAAAAAAAAAAAAGGAGACTTTATCTCATCATTATGATTTATGAATCTCATAATTACAAGATCTGGATGTAAAAATGACAAGATATGTATCTCGTAGTGTTTGACTGGCTTAGGGTAGTAAATATTTATCATCAGTGTATGATAATCACCGTATTAAATGTTTAGTACAGCTCAATCAGTTTACCTTTTTTCTCTTCTTCTTTCTTTCTTGCCGCCTCCTCTCTCTGTTTCCTGATGATGGCGAGGCGAGCGAGGTCCGCTTTGGCCTGGTCCGTCTTCCCTGCCAAGTGCATCTTCATGTAGCGCTCCTTCGCTTTCTGTTTCTCGATCTCCTCTCTGTGTAGCGGTGTGTGTGTGTGTGTGAAGGTGGAGAAAGTGACATAAAGAAAGTCATTTTAAACCTTTTTTGACTGCAATTACAGAAGTGTAACATCACTGAGAATTTATAAGCAGAAGACAGAAAAAAAAAATCGACACTTTAGATATGAGTCATGCTAATGTGTTAACTGTAACATGCAGGGCGGTGTCAGGGTTTCACACTGCACCATCACACTTATATACTATGGTGCACAAAATACACTAGAAATATGCTTTTTGAAACTTCTAGCAGTTAACTGTATTTAAGTAATGACTTAAGTACAGTGTAGATATAATAAACACAGAAAGGATAAATCTGCACCTTAAAATGTGGACATTAACTTTTTTACAATAAAAAAATGTCATATCATACGAATTCTATCATTCAATTTTTAAAATTTGAGACAAAACACACACCTTTCTCTCCTTGATAGCTGCTTGGGCTCATCTAGCTCGATGTGCATCACCTTCTTGGATTTCTGAACCACTCTGTTGGGGTTCTCGATTTCAATCAAGCCCTCCACACCTGCTCTCCTCCTCTGCAAACACATCGCAACAGCTCAGACAGCATGAAGTGAATTCTTGAAATGTAGCAAGCACTGAAATGACAACACGACTATGTTCATAAGAAACTATCGAGCAGACAGCAGTCCTGGATTAATGTGAATACGTTCATAGTAGGAGTAAGCAAAAATAATACAAAAAGTAAGTAAACTTAATTTCTATAGAACCTTAAGCTACAACGTGCTTCACATGTACACATATAATACTGAGAGGTGATTGGATAGATTTAGTGTGGTGATACCTGGGAACCTTCATCATCGCTGTCTTCTGATCCTGATGCCGGTAGCTTCTCTTCTGACATGTCAGTCTGAGCTGCACCCTCCTCCTCGTCCTGAAACACACAGACGACATTAACAAACAAAGGCATCAAGTCAAACACCTGCAGAGACAACAGAGGATACATACAACACGTGTGTAAGCAGGTTTTTGATCCATCTGGACATACAGCACATGCCTTCTCCCTGCCTTTTAGTGTGGCTGTTCATAACATCTGTAAACACAGCAGCATATTGTATGAACTACAATGTTTGAAGCATAATTTGGTCTTTACAAACTTCGGTCAGGAGTTAGAAACACGGGGTGGGTGGGAGGGGTCCTATGAAAAAATGTTGGTGTGTCCTGGATTTTTGGAGCCAATAATCAGAGCTAAGACTCTGCTTTGGATTTTGACCACCCAACTTTATGGAAGTTGGACTGGACCTTTAGTGAAAACCTGCCCTCTCTCGACGCTGTGTGGTAAATGATTGGACAGCCTTTGGATTACACTCTCCACCAACTTTTTTCCAAACTTAATTAAACAAATCGCATATTGCAAAACAACATACAACTTAAAACCAGAGGACACAGACATGACATGAATAACAGATCAATAATACATATAAGTAGATAAAATGAGCAAAGGGAGAAGCATAAATTAATAAATAGTAAAAAAAAAAAAAAAATTAAATAAACATATCAACACAGATCTTTCAGAAGCATTTTTTTGGAAAAATTAATAGAGTCAGCACAATTTTAAAAACAAGCAGGAGGTGCCCAAACCTATTGAATCTACATTTATGTATGTAAAATTTAGAAAAAAAAGAAAATAAGATTTATCTAAAAATATTTTTTTCATCTTCCTTTTGAAAATCAAAAACATCAACGAAAACATCTTTAAAAGAAAAACAAAAGTCATTAAAAAATACATGTAAATATAGTTGAACAGATGCACAGCTGTTTCAGGTCTCAATGTTCTTTTTATATTTAAGAAAAAAATGATCAACTGGGTAGAATTGATGGATCAGTCTGAAAGTGACCTCTCTCCCTTTATTAGAAAGGATAAAGTCCAGACTTTCCTCTAAGGAATATTTCCCACAACCCCATCCCAGTATGAAACTACAGCAGGAACTGTTACAATATCACCTTTAAAAAAAGAGCTCTGATCTTCTTATTGTTGCAACACCACGCTGAAAAACTGATTTTACCTACTGCAGTTTCACAAGGATCAGAGGAGAAACAACAGGAACATTAAAGTCAGTGTCTCTAAGCAACATAACTACTCCAGAGGGAATGGCATCTAAAATGATTTATTATTGGAATAACATAAGCTGCAAGAAACTCTGTTTCTCTCTGTTGTTTAGTTAAATAGCTGACCATTCAGCTTAAAGATCCCCTCCTGGCATGTTTTAAGATGTAGGCTATATAAAATACTCTACTTTGAATATTAATTTGTGTCTGATATGGTTTTTCCACACAAAAAATGATATAGTTAAAATCCTTAAAATGGCATCTGAAAGCAATTATCCAAGAATATAGACTTGTTTTTGTGAAGTTTGGTCCAAATGAAACTGAGAGTGTGTGGAGAGAAAAAATAAGTTTAAAGATGAAACACCAAGAGAGTAACATTTGCTTGTGGAAGTTGGGATAGTTTGATGGGGATTTTTTCTTTTTTTCTTTTTTTGGAGATGTCGTTCTTCCCACCAACCTTTTTCCTCTCCTTCTCTGCCTTCATCTGTGCGTCTATCTCCTCGGGGCTTGTGTACGTCCGCATGCGACCCTTGTGGCCACCTTTCTTGCCTGCAGCGATGACCATAATGAAAAAAAAATGTCATCACACAGACACACACACACACACACACACACACACACACACACACACACACACACATTTAGAGATTTGTATAACGCATATATGAACAGCAGGAGTGAATAACAGCGAGTAGACAGGCGTCCAAAAGAAGCAGATGAGATTATAAAGATGCTATCAATGCTTGTTTTCATATTTAGACACCACTAAAAGCACAGACATGTAAGTTAGGAAACCACCTTTGTATCGCTGCCTGCTGTAAGGCTGAATAACAGAGGCACAAAACATAATTTCAACATACAGTAGCAGGTTGTACGATCATTCTTACCTCCTTTGGGCATTTTGACACACGAAAAACCTTATTAAAACCTCCCTAACAACTAAATCGTAACAGAAAACATCAGCGCTCAAGCAGTAGCACGAACTGACAGCTGGCTAAACTCACAGTAGTGAAGAGCAGCACAATATTATTCTAAGTAGGCGCTGTTCAAAGATTTGCCTGTGAAGAAATATTTAATATAGATAATATTCCAAGCATTTAGCAAATATATCTGCCACTATAATTTAATTGTGTATTTATTTCCTTATAAAATGCTCACTTATTCCCCTTAATAACGTGACTTATAAAATACAATACACCTATCATGGTGTTTATCGTAAGGCAAGTTGCTAGTCTTCTAAAGTGATGCAATATGCCAGAAACGACAGAAAGACATCTACCTTCATTTTCTCTCAGTAAACATCTCTACACTGACCTGAATACGTGCTTATATAAACGTGTACATTGTGTTAATCTGAGAAGAGATTTAACAGGTTATAAAATGCTGACAAATGTGTATTAAGTTTATTTCATGAAGTGACGTCATGCGAGAGACGAGAAGGTGAAATGGGACCCCATCCATGTGACGTCAAAATTGAAGGACCAGACGCGGATTTCGCTCAATCAAAACCAAAACACCAGGAGCTTTTGTTCTACTTTTGTACAAAAACAGACCAAAATGCCCAAAGTAAAGAGGAGTCGGAAGCCACCTCCAGACGGCTGGGAGCTCATTGAGCCCACTTTGGACGAGCTGGATCAGAAAATGAGAGAAGGTGAGCCGGTAGGCGATGATTGTCGCGATGCTCCTGCAAACGCTGCGTGTTGGACACCTGTAACATTTCAGCCTTCACTGCGTGTTTTCTTAAACAGATGGATTTTTTTTTACACAAACGGGACATTGTTGGGTGGTGCACGTAAAACGGGGCTTTTTGGCGTTTTGGAAATATTGTCCCCCCCCAAAAAAACCAATTACACGGTTCCTTTAAAGCAAAGTTTAAATATACAGAAATACAACAACCAAAACAACATGAACAACAAATGAAGCACACACACACACACACACACACACACACACACACACACATATATATGTTGACCTAGATCATCTTTGGGGACATTACATAGTTTTACATTTATTTCCTGGAGACTTTCCCTTACCCTAACCTTAACCATTGACCCAAAAAACAACTTTTTCCAAAGAGTAGCCTACGACAGACAGACAGACACACACACACACACTGTAACACACACTTTTGTCTGTGTTGCTGTATTATGTCATAAAGTATGTGGCTGCATAGTGTTTGTTCTCAGTCAGAGTTCCTCTTAGGGGAAGTGTTGTTACTATCACTATATATAATAAAATTGCAGCTGCAACTAACTATTATTTTCATTACTGATTAATCTGCCAGTTATTTTCACAAAGTAGTTAAAATGTTCGTTATAATTCCCCAGAATCAATGGTCTTTAAATGTCTTATTTTGTCCACACAAATGTCGGAAACTCAGATATTCAGTTTACTATCCTGTATGACTAAGAAAAGCATTAAATCTGCACATTTTAGAAGTTAAAAAACAGGGTTTTTTTGTTTAATTTATTAAAATGTTAAATTTACTTAAAAATTGACTAAAACAATTATTCGATTATCAAAATGGTTGCTGGTCAATTTCTAGTTGATTGACCAGTTGTTGCAGGTCTAAATGCAATTTATATTTTTTAGACAGTATCGTGCTTTCAACTTTGTGGCAACAGTTTGGGGAAGGACTGTTTCTGTTTCAACATGACAGTGCCCCTGTGCACAAAGCCAGGACTATAATGAAATGGGTGTCTGAGTTTGTTGTGGAGGAACTTGACTGACCTGCACAGAGCCCTTACATCAATCCCATCTAACACCTTTGAGAGGAACTGGAACGCCGGCTGTGAGTCAGGCTTTATAACCCAGCAAGTGCCCGACCTCTCTAATGCCCTCATGGCTGAATCCCTCCAGCCAGGTCCCAGAATGTTTTGGAAAAAAGAGTAGGGGGCTGTTATAGCAATAGATTAGTGGTTTTGTAATGAAATGTACTTTATTTTTGAGGCATCATATCCGATGTGACATCCCTTGTTGGCATTACTCACACTTTTTTTTATTTTCTTTTCTTTTCTAACTCTCTTGTTTTTCCTCTCTGTCCCAGCTGAAACAGAGCCTCATGAGGGGAAACGAAAGGTGGAGTCCCTCTGGCCAATTTTCAGGCTGCATCATCAGCGGAGTCGATACATCTACGACCTCTTCTACAAAAGGAAAGCTATCAGCAGAGGTAGACACGGTTTGAATGTTTCCCATTTCCCCTTTGTTCTTTCCCTGCTTCCTCTTTCTTCTTCTCTTTTCAGCATTGTATATAATCCTTCCTTTTAATTCAACATGACATATTTGGTAACGGAGGGAACTTTGGTAACTTGACTAAAACAAAGTTCTGTGGGTTTGAGTAACACTTAATCTGTACAAGAGTTTCTAAGGACTCACCAAGGAGTCTGTGACATTAAACTTTATTATATTTTGGGCTATTGGATGCCATCTTTCCTAATTTCCCCACGTGTTAGTAAAAATTGCTTAAGAATTTAACATTTTCCAAGTCCCTAACACTTTAAGATGTTTGTTGTGTTTGGGTTTTTTTTTCTCCCTTGCAAAAAGCATTTTCCCTATTGTTGTTTTTTTGTATTTGCACGTGACCAGACATATGAAACCCATTTGTAGCTCTACTCTGTGTACTAGACACCAAACCAGTGTTGCCTTTCTGTGTGTGTCCTGGCAGAGCTGTATGAGTACTGTATAAAGGAGGGCTATGCAGACAAGAACTTGATTGCCAAGTGGAAGAAGCAGGGCTACGAGAACCTGTGCTGCCTGCGTTGCATCCAAACAAGAGACACCAACTTCGGAACCAATTGCATCTGCAGAGTCCCCAAGAGCAAGCTGGAAGTCGTAAGTCTGACAGAATTTCAATGATTCTCACTAAAGTCATCTGTTTTCAATCATTTTAAAGATAATCCCATTGTTCTTTTTAAAACATATAAATATGTGTTAAAGCTTTAGGTTGCTTCTCGATGTCTGTGCAGACTTTTATTTTTAGTTTATTTATTTATTTGTATATTTATAGGGGACAGTGCATATTACTCAACATTGACCTTTTCACAACACCATATGTTGTGTCGTTGTTGTATTTTAAGACACAGGATACATCATAAAGCAAAGAATTATGATGAAGTTATCCACTTACCTCACCACATGGTGACATTTATAATAAAATGTTCACCTGTGGTCTAAATCTGACTGTTTCTTCTTCTCTTCTTCAGGGACGGATCATTGAATGCACCCACTGTGGATGCAGAGGATGTTCTGGCTAAGTGCAGTTTTTGGACATCCGGTCTATTTTCTGTTGGACATCGGGACTCACCCAGCTTCCCTCTGTGTACTCTCACAACCATAATGCAACATTGTCTTTATTTCAGCACTGATTTCTTCCCAATCATCCTCAGCTGCCTTTTATAGGGGTCAGTATTTAGTACTGCTCTACTTTTCAACACAGGGGAGCAAGGGATTATACATCGAGAGGGTCCATATTGTACTAATTACATTTGTTTTCCATGTCTGTTGTTTTTTTTAATACCTAAGTCAATCCCTAATCTCCAAAAACTCAGTTTAGGATGTTTAGGTTAGATGTTTCTGGATTAGGCCCATCATTACAGCTGTGAAGGGTATTTTCAATTCTGATGTATTTCATTTTATTTAAAGAGAACTGGGAGGGGAAGTTTTTTGTCTTTAAAATGTCATTGCTTCAAACCTGAAAACTTTTTTCTTTATCATTGTTCATGTGTGATTTTAAATAAAATTGCTCTGATTTACTTGTTCTCTTTTGCTGTTTTTAAAGTGTAAAGCCCAACTTAGAATTTAGTTTTACCATTCTTCATCTCGAAGCATATCTCATCTTATGAATATATACCTCTAAATATGCTTATATTTATCTCTCTGAACTTCTGTTTTGATCCTTTTGACTTCTACACAATACAGATACTGAGATGTTCAGTTTCTTATCATTAAAGTGAGATTTAGGTGTTTGAGGACAAGTCCAACATAATTATACATCCGCATTTTGACTAAAATATCTGTCTTTTATGTCTGACCTATGACCATGACTACAAAAAGCAAAATCTCAAGAGCAAACACCAATGAATATCATAGTTCAATATTCCCAAATTAAAACATTTCACTTTACCATAAATAACATGGTTTTCTACAGATGATTTAAAAAACAGTCCATCCGTCTCTTTGACCTTGTTTCCAGGTTGTTTTACTCTTGTGGACACTACAATACAGAGAAAATATATCTCACATAACATATAGTGACACTGTTGCCAAAACCACGGCAGCTGTTAAAGACAGGAATAAGTATAAGATTATAGGAATAAAGGGGTTTTTCTTCCATAAAACTGTTTTCACAAGGGGGAATACTTCAAATGGTGTTTTATCATCTCATCTGAGGCACGAACATCGCAGATTATCTTTACTCAGGTGTCTACTTCCAGCTGTCAAATGTCAAGACTCAACATGACAGTGTTGGTGCAAATGTTTGTCTTTCATTTACTGAAACTTTTTCTTCCGTCGCCACCTTTCATTCAGCTGCTCCAGCAGGGCAATTAAACGTCTTCGCAGATGAGCATTTATTATTCATGACACCTCAAACGCTTGCACATTTGTCACCGCTAAAGCGAGTCACACAGACACCAGCCTGGTGGAGTACTGATGTTTAATGATGATCTGTAGCCTGCACTGGTCTGCTCCTCCAGCATCTGCATTATCAACACAACAGATACTCTCAGCTACAGGAACTGCTGTGTGAACCAGGCATCAACACAGAAAATGACATGGATTCAAATAATTTAATGAAATAAATGAATATCAGCAACATTACATAAAAGCATTGAGACATTCACAACGTGCTCTATTAAAAAAATCACCGGTAACGCCCCCCCTCATGATGACATACAAAAGGTGCGCAAACAGACATGATATGGCAACATAAGGACACTGAGTGACAACATATTAAGCACACTGTGGTATGGCTTATTCAGATTACATTCACCTTTTTGCATTAGAGGGACTATAGCTGATAAAACAACCGCTGCAACATCTGAGCAGAAAAAATATGTTATTTAAGCGATAAAAAAAGACATCACATGCAGCAAAAAAAAGCACTAAACTGAAATAATACATTAGGTGTGATTGAAAGGTGAGGTTGCTCTTAATAATTAAAAGAATTTGCCTGATTCAAGTCAGTGCAGTGACATAAATATGCCTTAAAACCTAAATCTGCCTTGTTCATAGTGTGACCTTTCAGATCCAAACTCTGACCATGTAGTCACAAGATACAGTTACCATCCTAGATACAGTATTGCAGCTGCATCACTGACGCCACACAATTAGGAACAGTAAAATCTAAAATACTATCAGTGATGCTTCTTCAGTGTTGTTTCACTGGCCGATTTAAACATAATGATTTCCTACTTGTGCAGCTTTCCATCATCCTCCAATCAGAAAATCCGGGTATTGTCAGCATATTGATCATAATTTAAATTTTTGTACCAAAGCAATAAATACACAACAGTTGATTTTTGTTCATAGCACAGATCCAACAAAGGCTCGTTGAGAAGGCAACTGTCCTCAATCAGGTGTTAACGTTTTGTTTTTGATGGCACAGGAAATTAATGTTTCACATAATAAAAATCTATACAAACAAAACATCACCGTCTCAGCAACATCTCTTCAAACTGTTCAGCATCTTGTCCAAATATAACAAAACAGAAATATTATCAATACGATAATTCAACCTGGCACAAGACAGTCTCATGCTGACACCACAACACTCTCACACAACTTTTAAGACAACAGTGAAATTCAATACATTTAGGTTAAGTAGCTTTAAAATTCTCCTGACTGTGTAATGTCATATGCATGAAAATGCCCACCAGTAGATAATATGGGCAGGTTTTGGCAGCTGCTGGCCCTTCATGGGTGAGTATGTGCGTGGTGACGTTATTCTTCTGGACATGCAATTATCACGCGGAGCTGACTGGATCTAATTCACACAGCGAATACACTTCTCTTCATGCATCACAACCTGAAACAGCCTCTGGGAATGTTTACTCCATGCTCCCAAACATCAAATCTACTCAGTTAAAATCCAACATTGCGTCTCTATTTTGAACAAAAATGGACATTCATGGTTACTGCAGGAATGTGCGTTCAAGAATTCATTCACACAGTGAGAGAGAGAAAGTAATGTATGAAAGAGGAAACTGAAAGTGTTGGTGAGTGAAAAATAAAATAAAAAAAAGGAAAGGCTTCAGAGAGGTTTTGTCCTTTGGAAGTTATGTGGTTCCTTTTAGTTTTCAAAGAGACGCATGTCACAAAACCAGCTGTAACAAGCCTACATGGTGCTAATAATGTGTCACGGACAGATTCAGAGGGACGTCTGTTCTCCACAGGCGGAAAATGTCAGCATATGCAAGTTTGTTACAGCAATCCTGAAAAACATGTCTACATATAGTTCAGATGATTCTGCATCAGAGCTGATGAAACTGCTCAGTGATTGGTGAGTGTTGACACAAAGCTGTGTTTAACCTGTTAGCAGGCTGGCCGAGGTTGGACCAGTACTTACAACACACAGACAGCCTTTGATGGATTGAGTTTTGTAAGATTAATTAAAAAAGAAAAGAAAAATATGAAAAATAACATGTGTGTGAGGGCAGACTGACCTCTTTAAAACAAGCCAGCAGGAGTACCATTAATTTCCATGGAAGGGAAAAACACACAAATGGCTCAATAAGTAGAGCCGACCTTCATCTGCTCTGTCAACATTATATATATGTGTGTGTGCGTGTTAGTGTGTGTGTGTGTGTCAACATGCTCTGAACCAAACACACGCAAGTAAACCACTCACTGACATTCACTTCTCACTCCGTCTCTTTTTTTTCCTGCACACAGAGGAAAGAGTGAGACCAGAGAAAAAACAGCAAGGCAGAGAGATTACACAGATAAAACAATAACCAGTTTGCTCTGAAACTAAAATGATCTTAGACCTTATTGAGATCACCTTTGGTCCATTAAAGACCAAAGGGTCACAGATGATTCCTGCTAAAATGTGTGTGAATCCTCCTCCCAGTATAATATTAGATTTTGTATAAAACGCTGGTAGTGTAGTTAAAACTGAAACAAGGTGCTGCTGCACTGCTCCCATTGGCGGGCTGCAGGTACTGCTGAGTGATGAGCTGGCTGAGGTAGAGCAGTATGTGGCTGTCCTCCTCGCCCAGCCCCAGCTGCTCCTGCAGGAAGCAGCAGCGTCGGCCCTCCACGCCCTCTGGCCCCTCCGTGGAGCTCACCGGCAGGTGGAGGTGGTGGGTGAAGGTAAACAGGAAGGCCTTGGCTGCCAGGCGACAGAGCGTGCTCTGCACATGAAGGAAGTAGGTGGAGCCACGGCGAACGTAGGTGCGGTGGTCGGCTATGTTGGCAAGAAGTTGGCCGCGATACGGCGGACAGCGCAAGGTCTTCTGGTCGGCATCCAGAATGGAGATGTAGCGACTGTAGCGGGACAGCGAGTAAAGCATGCTGGAACCCACAGGGGACGCCACTCTGTGGGGGACAGAGAGACAAATATTTGTTCATTTGTAAAGACAAAAACAAATAATTTCTTTAATCCCACCTCCACCATTATTGTTAACTACTACCCACCCAAGTCCGTACAAGAATGTAGGGCTGCAACTACAATTCATTTCTTTATCGATTAATCTGCAAATCTAAAACAGTTGCTGATTAATTTCCTGTCAACTGACTAATCGATTAATCGACTTATCCTTGCAGCTCTACAAGAATGACCCTTTTTTCAGTTGATTCCATCAGTTTAGGAACAGTGACACTGGAGGGCTGAACCACAACATGCGAGTGAATGATGCTACATCATTGGTACAAAATCTGCACATTGTTCAACAGCCAAATTATTATATTCAGCAATTGTTTTGCAGAATTCTTACAGGAGTTTATATTGAAATGCTCACATATGGGAGTGTATATTTCTATAGACAGCAATATTTGTTACCATGTGGCTTTTAGTCATCATTGTACAACAACTAAATAATTAATATGTAAATATGTGGATTTGTCTGCTCAGATGTTCTACATTAAGAGGGTAGGGGTGTAAAGATGAATAATATATATACAATATGTAACATTGGTGTCAGTATTCAGTATAGGTTGGCCTCCATTTGGCATCGAACAGTGTCGCATTTATAATATGAGGAAAACAACCAGATATTGTGACAGAAAGAGCAGACATTATCTGAGCTGAACAGCCACACGACTGCACTGTTCAACAGGTTCTGAACAAAATACTTGGTGAATCATTCAAGACGTATCTACTGAATTGAAAATCAGAAAAGTCACAATCCCACCGGACCCCCTCCTCCTGTGTCTCTCTCTCTTTCTCTCTCTCGCGCCTACAACTTTCCTCTCTACAGGTGAAATACTGTAATAATTCACAGCCCACTCATTTATAAAAAGAAAATGAGTAAAGATGAAAAAATAAAAGAAGGAAAAAGAAAAAGAAGGACATACGTGAAGGATGAATAGTTGGTTGTATGAGTCATCAGGGACTGAGTCATACCAGATGAGTAACAGGAGAGTATCGATAACAAAGGAGACTCTGTCATCAAACTCAATGTTCTAGTAAATCAATGTAAATAACTAATAATATTCTACGATGAGCCCTTCCTGTTAGCTTTGTATATGAGTTTAGGTTAAATGCTTCAAATTAAAATGCAAATTGGAGATACCTTTGCAATCCAACAAGTTTCCACCTCTGCAGGTCAGTGAGGGTGAACGGGCAGGACAGCCAAGCTTGAACCCTCTCTCCGCACTTCCCAGGACCGGGCACAAAGAGGGCCAGAGCAGCAACCAGCCGGCGGACTCTCCCCTCATCTGCCCCGAGCACCACCAGGGTCCTGCCACTCAGCAGACACCACAGAGCTTGCATGGCAAACGGGTACTGTCGCACAAACCTCAAGGCTGCTTGTCCAGCCTTCTTCCTCTGACGCAGGGTCACCATCCCTCCGTAGCCGAGCGGTGAGGCGGCCCGATCAGACCCTGTAGAAGCACTCATGGTGCAGTCCGACCCGTCCTCCGCTGAGATGCGGGAAACTGCATCTCCCAGAAGCCCCACAGGCAGCTCCAGCCCAGCTGCGGGGCTTTCTGAACTCGGGGAACCCACAGCGTAGTCGTCCTGGAGTGGAAGCAGGGCCTGGGGCTCCTGGTTGACCACCAGGGTTTGAGAGAGGGGCTGTGGGTGGGAGCTTTGGCTCAGACGAGGTATCACCTCTGGTGCAGGAGCTTCATAAAGGAAACCCTCTTGGGCCATACAGCATGCTGTGTCTAATGGAACCAACAGCTCAGACGCCTCCTCAGCTCCTCCCTCACACTCATCCTCTCTGCTGGCCTCCGGCTCAGAGACCACTTCCAGCAAAGAGATGGGCATCTGGTCTCCTTCGTTGTCACCTTCATCATCTCTGGCAGCGGTCTCCATCTCCTCACTGCTGCTCTCTCTCTCTAGGTCAGTGTTATGGTCTGGGTCCGGGATCAAATCAGAATCAGGATCTGGATCAGGATTTTCTGACTTCATACCAGCCAGATTCTGTTGCCTTTCTGATTGTCCCAGCTCGCTCTTGTCACTGCTAAAGCTGCCTTTGGTCTCCTCCGAGCTCTCCTGGGTCTCCAGAGTCTGGTCTGAGGGGGAAGATTCCAGATGGCTCTCTTCAAGCCCAAGCTCACTCTCCTGAGTATGGCTGGTCTCGGAAGCTGGGTCTAGAGGGTCCGGAGGCTCCAAAGAGTCGAGCTCTAAAGGCTCTGGTCCCAGCACGATAGGAGGCGGATTTAAGAGCGAGTAGTTGTCTACAGTATGGTTCACAGCACAGAATGGTCTTAGTGTTCTCCCTTCAACCTCATCATCATCACCGAGATCTTCCTCAAACAGGAAGTTGGTAACTCTCTGTTTCCTTCGTAGCGCCCTGTCCAGGCGGCGAGTGTGCAGGTAGCACAAGTCGCCCCGGAAACTCCTCTCTGTCTCCTTCAGGAGCTCCACGGTGGCATCATAGAAAGTCTCGTCACACAGTTCTTGGAGGGTCTTCAGGCGCTTGTCAAAACACTTGGCGGACTTCGCTTTGATCAGCTGTGGCGTGTAGGACGGCCTGCGTTTAACGTTCTCATCCTCTTCCTTGTCCCCTCCTTCGTCGCCTCCTCCATCATCAGCCTGCCCTTCCTCCTTCTTCTCTCCTTTGTTGGTGTAACTGAAGGGGTTGGCAAGCTTGGCGTATTTGTCTAACAGCGCCTCACACTCCCTCAAGCACTCGTTCATACACTTCTGGCAGGTGACAGCGTGAGGATCCCGGCGCGGGCGGTGAGGGTAGGAGCTGATCTGTCTCAGCAGGTCTCTGTGTTCATAGATGCTCTTTTCCACATTTGCAAGCTCGTTGGCCTTCTCCACAGCGTGAGCGGAGTACATGCGCTGAGGGCCCGCCTCTCGCTGCAGGCCCTCCTCCCTCTGCAGCACCGAGTGAGTGTACCTGAGGGAAAGAACACAGACTTATTGATGCAAATGTGTCAAGAGTTTGACAAAATAGAACATTTTCCACAAGAAGAGCATCAGAGTAACTGAGAAACATTACACAACATTACACATTACACACTGAAAACCTGCACTGTAAGACCAGGGCTGAGGTTAAATGGTCATATTGAAGTTCTTACTCCAGGTCTCGGAGCTTCCTCTGGAGTTCCTTGGCAAAGGCTCTCCTGTTTCCAGCCTTCAGACACTCAGAGGCCTGTGAGAAGCGGAGGGACAGCTCCTGAAACTGCAGCATGATTTTTCTCTCATCTGCTGAAACATACGCCATGCAGAACGGTCGCACAAAGCCCCTCGCCTCCAGGTCGTAAAGCGTAAGGTGATGGACGTAGGCGAACGCCCCCTCCTTCGAGTCGCCGAGCACAACCCTGGAGTCCTCCACAAAGCTGAGCCTTGGGTAGCCGCTGCCAGGTGGATGCCCCACGAAGGAGGCCTGGTAGTCCACTGACATGATCCGCAGGGAGAAGTAGTTGAGATCAAAGGTGCCGCAGATTTTAGGGTCATCGGGGATGGTGAGGAGAGGCTGAGGGCCCACCTGCTCAGAGAACTCAGAGATGAGGATGAAGTCTTTGGTGAACTTGGCATAGGAGGTTTTTGCCCAGGGGTTGGAGTCAGCCAGCGGGTAGAGGGGAACAGAGAACTCCTCAGGGAGAGCCCAGGGGTCAGGACTGGTCTGCCCATATTCGTCCTCTTTAGTGAAAGCCACCAGGTCAGGTGAGCCTATCATAGTGGTGTTGTTGAGCAAGGCATGAGACACACAACACACAGTGCAGCTCAACTAACGGTTACAAACCAGCTGTCAGAGCGCAGCGGCACAGAGTACAGTCAGATTGATCATTCTGCTCTCACATTGTCCAGCAAGAGAGGGTCCACAAAAAATCAAGATAAATTATATTATTTAAAAAGGGGTCCCAGAGCATAGGGTGCCCAAATTACAGCTGCACCCCTGCAAGGGCCAGTCCACAGAACAGGAGCGTTGATATTTGTCTGATAAAATAAAAATAGGCACCTCGGCAGAAATACAAGTCAGTGTCTCTGTTAACAAAAGCAATTATCTTGCGCCAGTCACAGGCTCCGAGCAGGCATCAGACCATTCAAGCTGTGCACAGAGTCAAAATACAAAGCAGCGTCCTTCTCCTCCTCATGTCTTCATGCGTCGTATCCATCACGTCATTGTGTTTTCGGCTCTAATGCGGCGCGTCGGAGCGACAGAAACACCGCTAACAGACACAAGCTCAGATTTAATTTTCACATTCAGAGACAGACGCCATGTTTACCCAGCTGGTTGTAGTCTTGTCAGGTGACCAAACCCACCTCCCATCTGGAGAAAATCCACCCTGAAACAGGAAATTTCTTATTTTTTCTTATCTTTTGTCTATGATGACTGTAAGTAAAGCTAAGTTATTACAGAGTGTGAAAAGGTTTCAACAGTTCACATTTTAAAGTGTAAATGACTACAAATCCTTCAGCTATTTCATAGAAAGTGAAACTCTTTGACTCATAGTTATGTCTTAAAATCAATATTACATACTATTCAAACTAAATAAACAATAACCATTAATAATAAATGAATAACAAACAATAATTACACTGTAATCATTGTTTGTTATTCTTTTCAATGAAATTAATGAGCCCTTAAAGTCATCAATTATTTGCCAGTTTTCCAGTTTAGGAGAGCATTTGTCTACGTTTGAAGCAGGTTGTAACCAGTATTTTAGAAATACTGATGTTATGAGTCAGTTCCCCACCCAACAATCATCTCAACGTTTTTTATTATTTGGATTTTTCATATATTATTTATTTGGTTAGTTGTGCAGTTGAATTTTCTGCAATTTTTGTTGAAATTGAGTATTTATCCTAAAATGAATCTAGTAAACAGCAACATTTTATAAACTCAACAGACTCTAGCTAAAATACCTGACTCTCAACATTGTCTGTCTTTTACCTTTATTTAATACCAAATTAAATACAGTATGTCTGTCCAGGAGACTCCCTAAACAAAATTATTAGAAAATGATGGACCTGTAAAGCATCAAATAAAGCGTGACAGTTTTATTTCCCAATAAGAAGGTCCTTTTCAGTGTCTCTACGCTGCCATGAATACATGTTTTGTGGCGTAATACTGTATCCCTTTTTTATGTCTTAAAAATGATGCAATTTGAATATACTTATTCTAAAATTACTGACCAAATGTTAAACATGTTTAACTTTAGAATGTAACCCCCCTCTCCCCCCAAATTTCCAGAGAAAGTACTGGAGACATAACCTCACTGTCCTCAGTGATAGTGAAGGTTTGTAGATGTTGAAATGGAAAAATGTAAATTCTGATTTAGGGTGGATTTTCCTTCTATAATTTAACAGTACTATTAATTGAATATATTTTATTAATACAACGTATAATTAATAATACCACACGTGCTGCGCCTGTAGATAATAGTAAATCTGAATAAACCTTTAATAACATTTTTCTAATATTAGATTTAGATTTTATTTAGACTTTTGGTAGTAGCAGTGTTTTTACGACAGTATTACGACCGTAAATACGGCAGTATTTGACAGGCTGGCGCGGAATTTGTAAACAAAGTGAACTGTCCCGTTATTAAGGTTTTAATTGGCATGTTTTAATGGCTTAGCGTCATTATCTCTCTTTTTGGTTAATCGGTAGTGAGGTCAGTAAAAAGGTGAGGACTTTTAAGCTCATTGTAAACGTTTTTTGGGAGCGGGTAGTAGCTTTATCTAGCTGCCCGAGCTAACATGCTAACACACAGTTGTCAGACAGCAGCGGGGTTGTCTGGAGGACAGGCTGCCTCATGTGAGAGCCGCCCGGCATGCTGGCAGTGAACCTCCTCGGTAGATATTTGCTTCGCTCGGGACTACAGCAGCCAGGCGTCCAGTGGAGGTGTATCTTTGCGGCGCAGATTGGCCGGTGTCCGGACACACCGCAGCAGTCAGACATGCTACGGGGCCGGGGTCACATCACACGGGTCCTCTGCGTCGCCGAGAAGAACGATGCAGCTAAAGGCATTTCAGAGATCATGTCCAGCGGCAGGTCCAGGAGGGTTAGTACAAACACCTCCAACTCACCATAAGTTAGTCGATTAGTGCAGCAAAAATGACAACATGTGTCAAGTCTCTCATATTTGAGCATTTGCTGCTTCCCGGTGCATAAACAGTAATATCTCTTTAAAGGATAGGTTCACAGTTTTCCAAGACTGTCTTAAAACACTATATATGAACACTAAAAGAGGTTTTCCTCGCTGTAATCATTCCTCTTGTTCATATTGACTATGAAAAGATCCCCTTCAAATGTGCTTTCAATGTAAGTGATGGAGGCCAAAATCCACAGTGTGTCCACATAGTCATTTTGAGTAAAAATGCTTTTAAAAGTTTATCTGAAGCTTATATGAGGCTTTAGCAGTGTGAGTTAGTCATATAAAGTGGATATCTACCACTTTTACAGTCTTTTTAGCATCAAATTCCCTTTTTGTGTTTCCTCGGACAGTGTTTCCCTGTTGAGTTGTGGTGGAAGTATAGTAACAAAAAGAGGGACTTTGACACTAAAAAGACTGTTACGTTGAAAGATATCTACTTGATTTGACTCATTTGGATGACTGAAGCTTCATATTAGCTTCAGATAAACTTTTAAATACATTTTTGCAAAGAAAGGAGGACTGTGGAGTTTGTCCCCCATCACTTATATTGTAAGTGCATTATGAAGGGATCTTCTAATGGCCGGTATGAACAGGAGAAATGATTACAGCAAAAAAAAACTCATTTCAATGTTCATTTGGGCATCTAGCCATTGTTTTAAGACAGACTTGAAAAATTGTGAACTTATCCTTTTAAAATGGCAGGTAACAAGGCAAGGTCTCTGAGAGTAGATACATAAGTGTTACAGTATACATATGTTGTCATATTGCCCACCTGATAGATAGATAGATATTTGATGACAGAAATAGATAACTAAAACTTTGGGTGGTAAACAAAATAATAGGAACACTGGACAAAATAATCCAATACACCTTTTCCCAAAACTACAGCCTAAAAAAGGCCATAGAGTTGACTCAATACCTCTCTGACACAGTCTGAATAAAAAGACATTATAATGCTGCATATTTATATGAATGATGAATACAAATGGGATTCTTTGATCCCAGATTTGTCTATTTCTCTTCCTTTACCGCAATACTAATTGCCTTCTTTTCCATTTTAGAGGGAAGGACTGTCAAAGTTTAATAAAATCTATGAATATGAATATCATCTCTTCGGTCAAGTAAGTGAATAGAGTGAAGAAACGGAATATTATGCACACATGCGCCTGTCTTATATGTTCTTAAGTGATTTATATTGTCACTGATTTTGTTGGTTTCATTATGTCCCCGTCTCGCTCCAGAATGTGACGGTATCAATGACGTCAGTATCAGGCCATTTACTGGGTTTAGAGTTTAAAGCGCCATTCCAGAAATGGTAAGTTTAAAAAAAAGCCTGTGTACATAACCGTATATCATACACACACTTACCTTTTATACACTAAGTGCTGTGTTTGGTTCAGATGATAGTGTTCTCTTGTTCATTAAATTAAAGTAGCTCATGCTTTGATTCTTTCTTGGTATATTCAGCCACACATACTATATCAACAACGGACTGTATTTGTATCTTTTCTTTCCAAAGGCACAGTTGTAATCCCGTGCTGTTATTTGATGCTGAGGTAGAGAAGTACTGTCCAGATAACATGGTACAAATCAAGGTATGCTTATTTACTGTCCTCCCAGGAATCACAAAAATGTACAACAAAAACAGATCTTTACTTTGTATTTTAATGAACTTATGGGATCCGTCACTCTTCCTGTGTGTGTTGTTGTGATTCATATAAGTGTACTTGATTCTTGTAACTGTCATTGTTTTAGTCCTTTGACCAGGATTTACTCACAGCCCTATTTCAGTTTTGCTTTTGCTCCAATAAGTTTTGCTGTTGCAGAATCACTGTATATTCATAAAAACTGGATAAACTAAACTGTCTGTTTATTTCAAGGTCAGCCTAGATGATGAACTCTTATTTCCTTTTCATCTCTCAGCAGTAGGAAGCCACGATTTTCAGATTAAATAATGATGAATATAGATAACAGACATGGACTTGGAAGATTTTTATACAACTTTAACTCTCCATCTAACCTTCTTTCTTTCCTCCGTCCCTCTCTTCCCCTGTAGCGGACACTGGAGAAAGAGGTGAGGCAGTGCCAGGCCTTAGTCATCTGGACTGATTGTGACCGAGAGGGAGAAAACATTGGCTTTGAAGTCATAGATGTCTGCAAAGCAGGTACGATTGTAATATGTGTATGTTGTTTTTGTTGTTGTTGTGTGTATGTGCATCTAAATTCTTTTTCAATAATGTAAAGCACATCGTAGTATCTCTTGTTTGTGTATGAGCAGGAATGACCCATGTTTCTTTGATGGTATAAAGGCCAGAGACTAGCAGGTTTTGTGTAAGTTTGTCTGCATAAAGCTCCTGATAATGATGTGTGTGTGTGTGTGTGTGTGCATGCATATGTTTTTTTTAGTGAAGCCAAATTTACAAGTCTTCCGGGCAAAGTTTTCTGAGATCACGCCTAACTCCATACGGAGAGCCTGTGAGACCCTAACTGAGCCAGACTCTAACATCAGCGATGCTGTTGATGTCCGCCAGGAGCTGGACCTGCGGATAGGTGAGGTAGTGCTCTCACACTGTAGTGCACGGTGCAAAGAGACATACTAATAGACTAATTTTCTCTCCTGTGCTCACTATCTGCAGGTGCATCCTTCACTCGCTTCCAGACGCTTCGCCTGCAGAGGATCTTTCCACAGTCTCTGGCCAATCAGCTGATCTCATACGGCAGCTGTCAGTTTCCCACCTTGGGCTTTGTGGTAGAGCGTTTCAAAGCCATCCAGGCTTTCATACCTGAGACTTTCTACAAGATCAAAGGTACAAACTCAGCCGTGCACAGACACACAGATCCAGTTTTAATCTGACTCTCACTTGTCTGCTCCCCTTCTATTTTCTGGGTTTTTCTTTGTCTCAGTGCTGCATGAGGTGGAGGAGGACAATGTAGAGTTCAGTTGGACGAGAAACCGTCTCTTCCACCACACAGCTTGCCTGGTGCTCTACCAGATCTGCATGGAGGTATGTGCCTGTGTGTTTTATGCTGAATATGTTAACTTGTGTAAATATGAATCTATGATTTGTTACGTGCTCTCTTGGAATGTTTTAATGAATTAAAGCAGTCCACACAGCATGTAAATCTCTTGAGATCATCTACCACAATTTTATCTAGTGAGCTTGCTGCTGTTCCTATTGAATCAAATCTGAGGTTCTGTCAGTGATTTCACATTTCATGTGTGCTGTCTAGATAACACTTCAGTAGGGAGTTTTTAAACATTGCTGACTGAGCTCTCACCAGTCTTACACATGTGAGAAAGGGACCTGACTATCACGAGTCTAGAGTCGCAATATACAATATCACAGGTAATTGTCAGATTAACCTTGGTAACGATCAATGAAACCACATCGTATTATATACACCTGTGCACTAGATTCTCCGTCGTCACAGTGGAGCTATTATCAGTTATTTGTACTGAAAAATAAACAGAACATCATGGATTATGACTCCAACATTTATTTACCAAATTCAGTATTTTACGTATTTGTTTGCCAAAACAGGAAATTCAAAGTAAACCATGGGTCTGTTGCTTCATATATCTTCCGACTTTAAAAAAGTAATGACTTCTGTTATCTCATTATCACATCAGCCAGATCTTTTTTTTTCAACTTTATGTTTATTGGGCAAAGTTAAACAAACACACAATTCAGCGATTACAACATTTTTCTGTTAAATTCTACTAAACAGAAATCCAAAACTTGTAATCTGTATAGATTTCCTTTACTTGCATGTCCCTCTCCTCCCAATTTTATGCCATTTCCCAACCCAATCATCTATTTATACTCAAATCTTTTGTCATTCATTCTCTCAACCAACCGGTTTGCATGCCACCTTCACCTCTACTTTCATCAACACACATATTCAAACATACACCCCTACACATGCACATCTTCATCTCTACCCTCATCCACTGCCCTCCGCTCCCTCATCAACTCACCACTTCTATCTATGGGACAGTACCATCCAGAAAAAATGTGTTTATAAAACCATTAGTTACACAATAATAAATAAATAAATAAATAAATAAAACAGGCGCAACAAATAAAAAATAAGTAACATGCACACCAAAAGTAATATAAAAACTATCACACTGACATTAGTAGCTGCAATTACCCAACACATCACCAGAAAGCTACTTAGAATATAAATTGATGAAATGGAAAAGTTTCCCAAGCATGTCTATTTCCATCTATCTCCATCACTTCTAGCCAAGGTGACCAGCAGTCTGTGAATTCTGCATTTTGTAGTCTCAGCATGAAGGTTATTTTTTCCATTGTGTAAACTCCTTTAACTACTGACTGCTGTTTATCATAGGTTGGAGGGTCTTTTTTATGCCAGATCAACGTTATTGCTTTCTCGGCTGCTGTAAGAAGTATATGCAGTAAATGTGTCTTTTTCCTGCTCATCACAGCCTCTGGTATGGCCCCAAGGAAGGCCTGCAATGAGTCCATGGGTAGTTGAAAAGTAAATATTTATCAAGTAAATCAGATATGTCTCGCCAAAGGTTATCCAAGAGATGACACTTCCAAAGTATAAGTGTATGGTTTGTAGACTCCTCTCCACATTTCCTCCAACATGCCCTTGTTTGACTGGGGTCTATTTTGGAAAGGATGTGAGGGGTTCTGAGGAAACTGTTAACTATTTTCCACTGCTTTTTCGTTGTCAGCCGCTAATGCCATGCAGGGATTTGGGTAATTGCTAATATGCTCCATAACATTAAGCAGTCTGCAGATGTTATCTTGCAGATGGCAACCGTCTATAAAGCCTGTCTGGTGTGAATGTATTAAAGTAGTAATAACCGA
This sequence comes from Thunnus maccoyii, assembly GCF_910596095.1. Classification (NCBI taxonomy): domain Eukaryota; kingdom Metazoa; phylum Chordata; class Actinopteri; order Scombriformes; family Scombridae; genus Thunnus; species Thunnus maccoyii. Next base: position 8,475,180 of record NC_056550.1, on the reverse strand, counting down.
TTTCACTCTAGTTTAGCTAGTATAGAAGTTAGCAATTTACAGTCTGTATTTAAGAGTGCAATTGTCCTGTAGGAGGCGCAGTCTGTGGGATCTTTATGTTCTTTAGGTACCACCGAGATTATTGCCTCCTTTCAGGCCAACAGCTGCTCTCCTTTCTCAAGAGCATGAGAGTATGCTCTC